>NC_056743.1:1438960337-1439037837 GCF_019279795.1 Protopterus annectens | reverse complement strand
TGTGCCCAGTGTAGCACCCGAGGACATCCCTGAAGCTCCTTTTCTAAACTTAAGTTATCTTTAAAGCCTTGGCACAACTGAACTATAACTTAGAGAAGAATAAATCCACTCTGCAACAGAATCAAAGTTTAGCATGAAATACTATGCTGGCCTGAGAAACTGAATTGTTAAAGGACTACACACTGGTGGTATTCTTATGGCGGTTCCTTCTGGATCAGATATTCCACAATCTATGCAGCACCACTTCTGTTTAGCTTCTACTTAGTACCCCAAAGGAAAAAATGGCCAGCAACTGAGTGACCTTATCTGTTCATCCTGTACTTCACCAGGGAACATAGATAGCAAATCATACCCCTGTTGTCATCGCAGTAACAGAAACCTGGCTTAAACCCCACAACCTAGATAATGATATTCTCCCCCCTGGCTATAACATTATTCGCCTTGACCGTAACAACAAAAAGGGTGGGGGAGTTGCCATTGTCTATTCCAATAATCTTACTATTTCTCACATTAACCATTCTATCCCATATTTTTCCCCAGCAGAAACATTGTCAGTTAACCTAAAACTAAACAATTATGCCACAATTACTATAGTAGCTATCTACATCCCTCAAGGGAACAATATTCCATTACTGGAAAACATTCTCTCCTATCTCTCCTTAAACATCCCAAATGAAACTTAAACATCCCAAATGAAACAATCCTCCTTGGTGACATAAATATTAATTGGCTAACCTTAAATAACCCAGGTTCCCCATATAATATAAATTTATATGGATTTACCCAGCTCATTACTAAGCCAACACATTTTAACAACACCCACACCACTAATACCCTCATTGATTGGATACCTGTCTCAGCTCCTTCTAAATATCATAATCCAGAAACCCTTGCCAATACTCTGAGTGACCACTCACCCATAAAGGTACTAAGATACTCAACCCACCTCTCTAAACCACACAGATATATTACTAGATATAATCTCTCCAACTCAACCCCGAAACATTCAACACTCTCATATCTAGAGTATGCTGGGACTTCCTCACCCAGCTCTCCCTAGATGAAGCTGTCATTGCTTTCAACTCTACTTTTCTGGATATCGTAAATTTATTAGCCCCACCTCATAAAATTAGGACAAAAGCAACCATATCTCCTTGGCTAACAAAAAAAAACACAAGAACTCTCATGAAATCTAGAGATAAGTCCTGGAAAAATTGGCTTCAAACTAAAGACCCAAATGACCTATAAAGGTGTAAAGAACAAAGAAACCTGGCCAAAAGGCTTATCAATAAAGACAAAAAAGAATTCTATTCCAACCCCCTTTTACTCTAAAATCTAACCCCCAAAAATTCTGGCATGCTATCAATCAAATACTTCATCCTGGAAACCCTACATCACCAAACCCTACCCCAGAAAAGACACTAGAAGAAACTGCTAACACCTTCAATTCTTACTTTGTCGAATCAATATCAAAACTCTTTAACTCCAATATCTCCACTACAACTAACCCCATAATCCAAGCTTTCTCCTCAACAACTACCCCTCCCAAAATCTTCTCCCTGAAACCCATCTCTACAACTTACATTTGAACCCTACTCTCCAAGCTAAAACCATTATCAGTATCTGCTGATAACATCCCATCATACTTTCTTCAGACAGCTGCCCACTCACTTGCCCTTCCCATCTCTATCATCATAAACCGCTCAATCTCTGAATCCAAAGTACCATCCATCTAGAAACATTTCTACACCCTGCCTATCCACAAAGGTGGTAACTCCACTGAAATCTCTAACTTTAGACCTATTGCCATCCTCTCCCCTCTGTCATAAGTTCTTAAAAAGTGCATATATACTCAAGTCATGGATCATCTCCCTCAGGAAAACCTACTTACACCAACACAACATGGTTTCCGACCAAAGCATAGCACATATACTGCACTTCTATCCTTTCTCAATACTATCTGCCTGGCCAGAAATGACCATAACCTTATCTCCTGTCTCTTCTTTGATCTCTCAAAGGCCTTTGATACTGTGTCTCACTCTCTACTATTAAATAAACTGTCTAACCTTAACCTCTCTCATGATACAGTGGCTTGGTTTGAAAGCTACCTAAAAGATAGATTTCAATCAGTAAAATGGGACACTGCTTTATCTACTCCTCTTCCAATACAAATGGAAGTCCCACAAGGATCCATTCTAGGCCCACTGCTTTTCAACATCTTCACAAACCTGTTCTGTACCTCATGCCCACTTTCCTCTATTATCCAATACGCTGATGACTCTACAGTCATTACAATAGCTAACTCTCCCTCTGAACTCTTATCAGCTACCCAAACATCCTTTAATTCAGTTGAAACATGGCTCTCAAACAACAAACTCATCCTCAACCCCAAGAAAACAAAGCTTCTACTTTTCCTTCTCAAAACATCCAACCATATAAAATCCTCTTTTACTATCCAGTCACTCAATAACACCCCTATTGTAGTTGAATCTAGCTCAAAACTCCTTGGAATCACAATCGATGATCAACTAAAATTCTACCTCCACATAAACAACTGTATAAGGAATACTCACCTTAAATTAGGCCTACTTTATAGAAATAAAAGATTTCTCACCCAGGAAGCTAGAATAGCACTCACTCATGCCTACCTTCTTCCCTGCCTTACATATTGTTCACAAATCCTTACTAACCTAAAGTCCTCTCTCCTCACTAGACTTGAGGCCACATACCATAAAGTAGTGAGATTCGCAACTCAGCTATCCAATAGATCTCACCGCTATCTCTCTCTAAGATATTTAAACTGGCTTGAGTTGCCCCACCTACTCCTTCTCTCCCAGCTCCAAACCATACATGCAATTCTCTACCAACCATCTTTCTGTCCAGCCTTACACACCATTATCACTGTACTCCTACAAGAAGCCTCCAAAGCTCCTCCCAAGACCTCTTAAAAATCTATAAACCAAAATCTAAAGCAGGGTGTAGCCTATACAGCTATCATACCTCTATCAAATGGAACAAACTTCCCTTTGAAATTCGAACACTTACACATAACAGACAATTTAAACTAACTCTAAAAGAATATTTCAACAGGAAATGGATCTGCCAATGCTCAAACCCACCTTGAAATCCCTCTACTTCTCTCCACTAATCAATAGCTTTTTCCCCTCTCTCTGAAACTTTTATTCCATCCTGATTGTTTTAATTGTAAAATTAACATTCTACTCCTATGTTGCTCTTCTATTCTAACTACTACTTTCAGAAAAAGTGCTCTGACTATTATCTACCTGTTTTTTCTTTACATTATTCTTTATATAATACTTGTATTTATGACAAAATGTAATCTGTATATTCTCAAAACTTCTCTTGTAGTCTAGAGAGGAGTTCTGGTATTGTATGAGGAAGTCGGGACTGTCAGAGAAGTATGTAAGAGTGGTACAGGATATGTATGAGGGTAGTGTGACAGCGGTGAGGTCTGCGGTGGGAGTGACGGATGCATTTAAGGTGGAGGTGGGATTACATCAAGGATCAGCTCTGAGCCCTTTCTTATTTGCAATGGTGATGGACAGGTTGACAGACAAGATCAGACAGGAGTCCCCGTGGACTATGTTGTTAGCAGATGACATTGTGATCTGTAGTGAGAGTAGGGAACAGGTGGAGGAGACTCTGGAGAGGTGAAGATATCCTCTAGAGAGAAGAGGAATGAAGGTCAGCAGGACTAAGACAGAATATATGTGTGTGAATGAGAGGGAGGATAGAGGAATGATGAGGATGCAGGGAGTAGAGGTGGAGAAGGTGGATGAGTTTAAGTACTTGGGATCAACAGTTCAGAGTAATGGTGAGTGTGGAAGAGAGGTGAAGAAGAGAGTACAGGCAGGATGGAGTGGGTGGAGAAGAGTGTCAGGAGTGATTTGTGACAGAAGAGTGCCAGTAAGAGTGAAAGGGAAGGTCTACAAGAGGGTAGTGAGACCAGCTATGTTATATGGGTTGGAGACAGTGGCACTGACAAAAAAGCAGGAGTCAGAACTTGACGTGGCAGAGATGAAGATGTTAAGATTTGCACTGGGTGTGATGAGGATAGACAGGATTAGGAATAAGTATATTAGAGGGTCAGCCCAGGTTGGAAGGTTTGGAGACAAAGCCAGAGAAGCAAGATTACATTGGTTTGGACATGTGCTGAGGAGGGATGCAGAGTATATTGGGAAAAAGATGCTAAGGATGAAGCTGCCAGGTAACAGGAAAAGAGGAAGGCCTAAGATAAGGTTTATGGATGTGGTGAGAGAGGACATGCAGGTGGTTGGTGTGACAGAGCAAGATGCAGAGGACAAGAAGAAATGGAGACAGTTGATCTGCTGTGGTGACCCCTAACGGGAGCAGCCGAAAGAAGAAGAAGAAGAAGCCTGCTAGCTGATTGCTTTACTCCACCTATATAATACCTGTTAATAATGACAAAATGTTATATCGATTTGCTGGAGCTTTTCTCCCCCGGGTCTCTGCTGAAAAAGGGCTTCGGCTCAGTCAGACATTCCCGGTCAACAAATGTAAAATAAATTAAAATAAATAAACATGTACCTGGAGATCCCATTTAACTTCATTTAGTGACTCTTCAGCACTAAAGACTGAAATCCACACTTCACTTGGGTTGAACACTGTCATTACCACTCAGAGTTTCTATGTCTAGGCATTTTCAGCTAGATGGTTATTACAGATTCATCTGCACAGTCACCTACAGTTTCCAAAGAAGTTGTTACAACCTGGGAGTAATTTCAACCATATGAGCTGTCAAGCTACTAATAATGAAAGCATTTCTGAACGCACTATTTTTTGTTTAAAGATACATAGCTTAGATATCTCCTACAACCAGGGAAGGTACTTCATCTTAGAGCAGCCACATTCCTTCACATCAGTTACCCCCAAAATATTCTTCCTTGAAGAACTGTTAGGACCACTTTTTTTAAACTGAAATAAATTAAAAAATAAACAAACCTATGACCAATGTTGATAAGCATGAATTAGGGCAAGTATTACATGTGGGGAAACAGAGTATCTACCTCTCAGTAGTGAAGAGAGACCTAAGCAGAGATATTATCACATGCAGAGGAGATCATGGACTACAATGTAAATGAAGATATTATTCTGTTTATGCTCTATATAATATAACATAAATGAAAAAATCCATTTGTTTTTACTGCTTAAAATAGTTTGATGTAAAATAGTGTGAATCAAGTATTATTGCAGAAAGCTAAAATGCCTGTAGCTGGAATGTCTGTCTCCTGATTCTGATAATAATGCAACTCTTGCCTCAATTGAACAGGTTATCGGGGATCTGTTTAATTATCAAAACTAATCTGAGTTTAATTTGTATGTATGGAAACATTAGATACTATCTGCTCCCGAAATTATGGTTAATACCAAGGATGACCACAGGGCAGCGGTGGTAATACAGTTGTTACAAAAATATTTATCAAAAAGATTTTCCATACTTTAAAGATATAACCAAAAAATAAAAAAATCACATAGACAAAGCAATTAGTAAAAACTGCAAGAAAAACCTAGTCAGGCTAGAGTTTTCCCTTTGTGATACCTTCAACATCCTGGAATAGAGACTCATGGGATATATGCAAATGAACCTTAAGGACATCAAGTGTTTCAGATATATAGCTTCTGAATGTCCATGACTTCTGCTTTTTCCATTTTAAGTATTCATAGACAGATTTAGGCTAACAAAGCCAAATGCCACTAGCTGTGGACATGCAATTTTTGGCCTTCTTATCACCTCTTCATTGCAGTATAAGTGGACTGTTTGGCTATACTGTAGAAACACATGGTCTTTAAACCCAGCTGATGTCAATAACCATTAAGGTGTCTGCAAAATGTCCCAGCTAACAAACAAAAACAAAAAGCAAAAAGATCACACAGATAAACCAATTAGTAAAAATTACAAGAAAGACCTTGCAAAGCTAGAGTTTTCACTTTGTGATACCTTAAAACTCCTGGAATAGAAGCCCATGGAATATATGCCAATGACCTCTTAAGGGCATCAAATGTTTCAGCTATATGAGTTCTGAATGTTCATGACTTTTTTTTTACTTTATAGCCAACAGTCTGCTTATTCTGTGCTGTCGAGGTCATGAAGGCTGAAACGTGCATGTCCATAGCTGCTGGCGTTTGGCTTTGTTGGACTGAATCTGTCCATAAAGACTTAAAAAGAAAAAAGTAAAAGTTTAAGTTTTGAGGATTCTTGTTATTTTAATGATTAAAGAATTTTTTGGTATGCATTCATCAGCTGGTTATTTTTTGGTGAACTCATTTAAGATATGAAAGTTTTACGAATGTCCCATATCGACATTCAGTTTGGTTTAGTTTTGTTGTATGGTGGTTACTGGTACTGTTTAATTTAATATTTGCAATTATTCCTACAACTACATCAATTTGGTTATGAAAATATACTAATGCCCATAAAAAAGTACAATTGCATCTAACAAAAACTGATATTTCTTTTCTAAGGGACCGTTTCAATCAAATTACTAAATGGGCAACAGATACAGGACTGCAATTTAGAACTAATAGGTATAAATACATGGCATTCAGGAAGACCAATATTTCTGTACCGATTGTACTAAATAATGAATAGTTGAAACAAGTGAAAAAAAAGGCAATCATTATAATAAGTTACATGTTTTCATTTAATGAATGTGTCCAAGTAAATAAGCAATAACTTTAGAGCATTTTTGACTATTGGTTAAGTCACTTTATACAAGTGATCTTTTAATATTACCTATAGAATTATGATTGGATCCCCTATAAGAATATAAGTCACAATTTTATGTATATAATCATAATAAAGTATGCCATGTTGAATTAGTACAATGTAAGTTTACGGAACTGATTGCAGCTCTCAGTGAGCTGTGTTATTCTGAAAAATTAAAATCATTATGTCTCTAGTATTGCTGCCATTTGGTACTAGACAAGCAGATCCTGACATACTGAGAATTGAACAAGTAAGAGCAATGCTGAACATTGATATCTTTAACAACAGAAAAAACTTAGAGTGGAAATACAGAGTTCAGCATGCTAAAGATTTTTTTATTTAAAAGGGACCTTTAAATAGCCCAACAAATATCTAAGTTACAGAAGAAACTTCCTTTGGATATGTGGATCATAACAGATGCAAATAGTTCAAAGCAAGATTAGATCAGTGGGCTGGTGATGATAAAACTTTTTGTCAGAATATGCTGAGTCAGTGTACCTAGATGGCCCTAGAAGCAGAGTGTTGGAATTAGTCATGAACATACGGTATGAACTTATGAAACTTCAATGTAGGTGGTTTAATCTGCTAAGAACAAAGTTTTACTCACTTCTTCTACTGAGTTGCTGCTGGATTGTAATATTCTTTAGTTTGTAGTTTAGCCTTCGTACTAAAATTTCATCTGCTTGTTGTGTTCAGGACTCAGTCTTCATACAATCCTATCGTTTTCTCTCTCTCTCCAGTAGATCATCCCTTTCCTTCTTACCGTAACCCCTCGCTATTTTTGTTTTTACCCCTTAGCGGCTCCCCACTCCATTATGTTGTTCCAGCTTTTATTTCTCCACATTTAGTGATGTTTCACTGCCCGATTCTCTCTCTTTAATAAAGAGAGGGAATTTCTACTGTACATCTTACATGCAGTGCATTTTTCTACTGTATATCTAGCTGATCAAGCATTCACATTATCTTATGCCTAATACTAGACTTCCTATCCGATTCCAACTATTTGTTCTATATTTTTCTGCTGAAATAAATGTATATTTTTCACCATGATGTTTGCATTACTCCCAAAGCCATCTATCTCTCTTTTTTTTGACTAGGTGACATTTCTCATTTTTTACTTCCTTCCTTTCAGATTGTTAACACCAGTGGGCAGGTTTCTGCAACCCAGGTATTCCAGATAACCTTCTTATTCTTCTTCAGATATGTATGATCCTCATCTGTAGATTTATTTCTCTGACTTCTGCTACTTTCTGAGTTAATAACCCTGAGCATTGTTTCACTTCTTCCAAGTTTATTAACTGCTCAGCATTTGAAGTGGTGGTAGTGAGAGATGTGTGTGCCTAAATCAGGGGAGGGGGGAATTCATTCTGGCGCTCCCTGAGGAAAGGTATGGTCCATAAAGAGGGGATGGTTCCAGGGTAGAGGGAAGGGACAAGATGACAAGTCATGTGTAAAAATCCCCCCTATTTTTCAGAGAAGCAGTTGCTGTTGAGACCCCATAGAAATATCTTAGATGCCAGGCTGGTCCCAGCAAGAAAACTGGTGTTAGTCTAGCAGATGAAAGCAGGAGCTGGAAGACTCAGAGATGGATGAGACCATTGGAATTGTAGTCCAGAGGGTATGAAGCAAGTGGTAAAAAAAAAAAAAAAAAGAAGAAGAAGAAGCAGAGACAAAGCCAAAATTAATGGGGACGGGGGGGACAAAGGTCCAAAATAAGGGACATTTTTTAAACATTATTTTTATCACTTAAAAACATAACAGAATAACAGGTTTTGCATCAACATGCATATCCTGAAAAGATACTCTCTCATGACTGGCATTTGTGACTGACTTGATGCACAATGATTTACTAGAAACCTAAACATTAATGAGGGATGCCATATATATATATATATATATATATATATATATAGTTACCAGCCAGGGCTACAGAAAAAGAAAAGAAATATTACCCGCTATATCGCAGCATTCTTTTTTCAAACACACAGCACCCACCCTCATTTTACCACCAGCTACAATCTCACAACACTTTTGCAGCTATCACCATCCATTTTCAAGTTTTCCAGGCTTTCTGATCATTCACATCCACCATGACCTAGATAATGAACAACATAGTCTCACCAAGCTTTGAACCTCTGTGATTCATTGCATAAATCATAGGTGGGACTGAGAGGTTGCTGGAAATTAAGAAGACTGCATCACTTTACTTGTAGGTTGCTGCCGACACAGTTGCTTAGAATAGCCTCAAGTTCATGTTGATGAGAAAAAAAAAGAGAAGTTGTAACAGCATCCCTGCCCAGGTAGCACCACAGTTGGTTGCCCAGGTTGCCTATGTCTAAGTACAGCCATACGTGCAGTACAGGAATTGTCATTTATCTAAACTATCTGTGTGTGTGTGTGTGTGTGTGTGTGTGTGTGTGTGTGTGTGTGTGTGTGTGTGTGTGTGTGTGTGTGTGTGTGTGTGTGCGTGCGTGTGTGTGTTTGAGTGTGTCTGTGTATGTGTGTGCCTTGCAAGGGACTACTGTCCTATGCATGATTTTACTTGCTAGGGCAGGTTCTGGCTCCCTCACAACCCTTAACCAATAAAAAGGTGGGTACAGGTAAATCAATGAATGTATCATAACAAATCAGAAGTGAGAAATACCTCACCAAAGAAAGACTGCTTACTATGTTATGTTTGCACTGTATGTTTTATTTTTCTTACAATGCAATGCTATGTAGTCCAGTGCTGTAGCTAACAGAAGTACGACAACTCCTGTAGGAAGAATGGGGAGTATGATGGTACAGAGGGAACTAACGTACCACAAGTAAGGAATCCTTCATATCTAACAATTATCTGTTGTCAGTGTGCAAGCAACATTACTGCTAATTACATCTGTAGACCTAGACTGTGTCATGGTGGAATTATGAATATGTATGTTTCTGCGATCCAACGTCTTGTAAGGGCAAAGCTAAACACTGCTGGCAATGACAGGGTGAAACCTACTGCACTATATTGCCTGCAACACAAATCTGATTTTATCAGCACCATGTGTTCTGTGACCACCACGTTTAAGTGATTAGGACAGCTACTAAAAATCAGTTCTGTAACTGCTTTTTGACAGAGGACCTGATCTGTGAGTGCAGACTTGCATCATCCAGAAGAGGGCAGCACCACATTAGGAAAAATAATGTGACTTGCAGCAAACGTTTTTTTAATCAGAAAGCCGTGCATGGAAAACAGGGGCCCCTGTGACATATAATAACCAGATCTCATATATTTCTTTAATTATTCTCTTAATGGTTTAATAAGTGATGTGTATAGTTTGTACTCAGAAAGCTAACTAAAGTTTAAAACTTTGCACAGGGCCAGAGCCTACGATTTGAAATTTCATCTAAAATAAAACTATCTCTGAATTTTCATTTTGGATTTCAGTAACATTGCACTCAGGAATGTAACTTGTTTCAAACACTTTGCTTATGATATAGTGTTTGGCAAGGCCCCTGTGTAAAATAGGTCTACTTTTATGATATTATAGATTTAAATATTTTGGGATTAACCAAAAATCCACAAAGGCTGAAAACAATTGAACTCCATATTTAGTGGAATGCTGAAAGCAAGCCCCAAGTCTCCAAGTGTAGCAGAAAAACCTTTAATAACCAAGCACTTTCATTCTGATAATATGGAACTTCATCAGAGTGATGAAAAAACATCAGGTCACACAGTTAAATACAACCTGTCAAATCAAAGTGTACAATTAGTACATATTAATTAACCATTAAAATGTCGGCACTAAAATGCATACTTTGCTTAATAAAATTGACCGAAGGAATTCCAAAATCTAAATTCTATATCATTTAATAGATGTTAGAAAAATACTTCATTAAATATATATTATGTGTTTTAATATTATAAACTGAATATATAAAACTGTCTTACTTCCTGTTGAATTCTTTCATCTGTTAAAATCTCATCTTTAATTCTTAATTTGTTAATAACATTACTCCATTACTTCATGAAAAAGTTTGGTTTTAAAAAAGGAACTGAGTAATTTTGCCTGCCCAAATTTGCGTAATGAAAACAAGAGTTGGTTATCTGTGCACAGCTTGGGCAAATTTTTGACTAAGTTCTAATTTTCTTAGCCTGATACAATGTATATTTTGTGGGATTCATTTTTTATAGGTTATCTAATAAAGACAACTGCTCAAATAGTATATCAATATCTTTCTTCTTATTTTCCTTTACTTTTAAAGTTGTCTGGAATAAGGAACCAGCAGTAACTGCTTTAAAAGAGGTGCATGTAGGAACAAAAGAAATATTCTCCTCATCTTTCTCTGTCCAAAAATGATTCATTACAGATATTATATCTTTACATGAACGGTGAATATTCCTTTATCAGTAAACTACCTTCTTTGGCTCTCCTTAACTGAACTAATAACATCAATTAAAATTTGTTAATGGTCAGATAAAAATCTTGGAAAAAATCTCTATGGTTTGCATATTATGGATTAATCAATCAAAAACAAAAGTGTAGACCAGTCTGGAAACTCTTTAATATTAGATAGAAAGAAGTTAAAATCATTCAGCCAATAATGTAACATTGCGCAGTCAGACAAAAAAAGTTTCTAGAATTTAGCATGAGTTTTGTTAGAGGGTCTATTAAAATCGGTGGTGGTGCTGCGGTAGCATTGTCGCCTCACAGTATGACGTCCTGTTCGATTCTCAGCTAGAGTGTCTTCTGTGTGGAGACATACGTGAATGGGCGCACCTTCATTGAAGGCTGTGCGTCAGAGCTGGGAACTCGGCACGTAAAAATCTACTGCCAATCATTAGCGGACCGGAGTTCCACTGTGGCGACCCCTAACCGGGAAAAGCCGAAAGACACAACAACATTAAAGTCACCAGTGATAATAATTCTCTCTGAATTTAAATAACGTAAACCACATGCAAGCTCTCATAAAAAAAAAAAAAAAAACTCAGAATAGCTGCTACAAGAAACATAAACAGAATATATAGCTAAATCATGACTCCTTATAAATCTGTCTGAATGTGGTAATATTTATTATCAGTAGAACTGATATAACCACAGACATCGCCAATATCCTGGCAGACAGGTTCAGTGCAAACTTCTCCACCCCCTCTCCCCCAAAAGAGCAAGAATCTATCCCAGCAGAGTGCAGCCTCCCAAACATCTCTGATGCTCAGGTGAAGGCCGCCCTCTCCAAAGCAAAAAACACTGCTTCCATGGGACCAGATGGCATCCAGGGTTGCGTCCTACATGAACTCCAAGAAGAACTAAACCCTCAAGTAAAACTGCTGTACAATCTCAGCCTCACTACAGGATATGTGCCCAAAGAATGGCGTACAGCAACAGTGGTCCCACTCTACAAAGGTGGCGCCTCTACGGACCCTGGAAACTATCGCCCCATAAGCCTGACTAGCCTAGTCTGCAAGGCTATGGAGAGGATCATCATGGAACTCATAAACAAAGACATTGGGGACCTACAGACACTAGATCCTACCCAATTTGGCTTTGTCAAGGGCAGATCCTGCCTTTTGAACCTGGTCGACTTCTTCAAAACAGTCACCAAGGCCATAGATGAAGGGAAGGTAGTCCACACAGCCTATCCTGACCTCACAAAGGCATTTGACACAATACCCCACTCGGGCATCATAGATAAGCTATCCAGCCTAAATATAAACCCCTATGTCACAAGATGGGTCGCAAACTGGCTCAAGGACAGAACCCACAGAGTCAGAGTTGCTGGAGCCATGTCAGACTCGAAACCGGTCACAAGTGGCGTCCCACAAGGTTCTGTCCTGGGACCTCTCTTGTTCGGTATTTACTTTTCTGAGGTACAGGCCAATGTGGGAGGACTATGGTTCACCAAGTTTGCAGATGACTGCAAACTGGGTGCCATAATCGACTCTCCAGCTGACACAAACATCCTTCAAAAAGGTCTCACAGAGACGGATAACTGGTGCCAGAGCCATGGTCTAAAGCTAAATGCCAAAAAGTGTATAGTCATACCCTTTGGCAAAAACAATGTGCCCACAAATTTTCACATAGGTGGTAACCCATTAAGTACAGAGAAAGTAATTAGGGATCTGGGGACCCAAGTTGATAACAATCTCTCCTTTGACAACCACATTGCCAAAGTGGTTAGAAAGACCTTCTACATAGCCCACCTCATCATGAAAGGATTCACATCTAGATCAAGAGAGGTAATCTTGCCCCTTTATTCATCCCTCATCAGGCCCATCATAGAATACAATGCCCCCTTTGGGATGTACCTTACCCGACACCTGCAGCAATTAGAAAGACCCCAAAAGTACCTCACCAGGAGGATCAAGGGAATCAAACAGATGCCATATGCTGCTCGGTTAAAAAAACTTCAGCTCTACTCAGTTGCATACCGCCTACTTCGAGGCGATCTATGCCTGACATATAAAGCTATGTCCAACCCAGAATTAATGGACATGCTCCACCTCAGTAAATCTAAATCCCTTAGAGCCACGCACTTGAGGGACTTGAACCTCGGCACAGAAATAAATAGAACATGCTGGAGGGACAGATTCATAACCCAGAGGCTCCCTTCACTCTGGAATAGAATTCCAATTCATGTTAGGCAGAGCACCTCACTGACTCTCTTCAAGAAGAATCTTGATGAGTGGATGGGGGATCGTAGGTTTGTCCCGGGGATTACTTCTATGTCACTATTAAACAGAGGCACAGTAAACTAAACTTTAAAAAGGGCACAGTATACTCAAATCAAGGGGTGGCGTAAGCCAAACACAATCGGGCTAGGCTTATAAATGCCCCAGGGCAGATAGCCTAGTATGAACCTATGAACCTATGAACCTATGAAGTACTTTTCTGCCTTTTTATCCAAAACCTTTAGCTTGTTATAAGCCACAGTAACCACTTATAAACAGGAAAATATCATAACTGTAATGCTTTAAAAATACCATTAAACCCCCCTTTAAATGGGATTATTAATTTCATGTACATTTATATATATTATTCTCATGCATAAACTTTCCAACTACAATTATAACGAATAATAAACTCATTAAACAGAAACTCCTTCCTGAAGAAACCATCCTGTCAAAAAAACACAGTTTATGACATTGAATATCATGAACAATCACTTATTTTAAGGGACTCCCCATCAATGGCTAAATCAATATGTTAATGGACTACAATTTCTTCTTGCCTCCTCTGATGTATGAAAATTTGAATAATACATCTTTGTTGGTAATTTCAAGTACCCTAGGGAAGAGGAATCTAGAAGCAATTGCTTTCAGCAACAGAGTTTTCCTTATTTCTGAAAAAAAAAAAAAAAAAAAAAATATATATATATATATATATATATATATATATATATATATATATATATATATATATATTTTCCCCTTGGAGATTCTCCAGTGTGAAATGCTGAAAAAAAGAGCATAAACGTTTTTGAAGTAAGAGTCCCTTTTTTATAATAGCTGAGAGCAGTGTACTCAATTCAGACATAGAAAAAAACTTAAATCAAAACTGCAAGGTTATAACCCCGTTTGGTAGGGTTTCTCTGTGAATCACATCCACCTTCATGGATAATTCCTCATTAAACAAACTGATAAAATCTCAAAACACAAAAAATGCAAAAGTTGCTAAAGGATACAGACAACAGTCATGGGCAGTAAAAAATCAAGATTTTATATTTTTTACTGCCCGTGATTGTTGTCTGTGTCCTGTAGCAAGTTTTACAATTCCTCATTAACCCCTGTTTCTCTACCCAAAGTCTGAAATAATTGCCAAAGAGATTTTAGTAGAGACTGAACACAATCCAAGTGCTCCAGAATCCAAATAACTCTTAACACTGGACTTTTTTGATTTAAGTTCAAGGTTCAGTACTTTGTTTTGAAGATCTAGAATGCTTGTCTGAAGTTGTTAGCACTAACTGACTCAAATTTATTGTAAAGATCAAAATATTGTAATGTACAGTTCAGCGTATGATTCATTAAAATGATTTTTTGATGCCAGTAAATGCATTGCAGCATTCGACAAATCAAGTGCTGAGTTGCATTTTTCTACTTGTCCATACATGTTTATTTGGGATATTTTTTAATAAAACGCTTTGCAAACTTTTTATTAAACCGTACCCATAATAAGTTTGGTATTTCCTAGTATGATATTATCTTTGGGTAACATCTGTAAGATGTGTTATGTCCATATACTTTAGTGGTGCACCTGCATGCATGCGAGCTGGTGTGCTCATCAAAGTCTATGGATACAACATGTTTTTACCATAGAGATACTACTTAAAGTTTATTGTTTTCTTCAGTGATGTCATTGTATGAAAAACAAACTTTTTAAAACTGGATATCTCCTCCTAAGCGAAGAAAAAATGCTTCCTTATAGTTAGAGCCGCTGTTTGTTAGTTTTTGTACTACATGCCGCAGTGCAAAGGTAATCTAAAACAAAGTTATAAAATCACTTTAAGATAAGTTATTTATTTATTTATTCTTAAATTAAAAGTTGCTTTACTTAAGATACTTTTTCCATCAATTTTGCAAGCATTCTCTACTTCTTTACTAGGGTTATCTATTCTCCCCATAATGATCTGTGCCCTAGTCCAGAATAGTTGAAGTGGTATCAGAATGTTTAAGAGCTGTGTGAACGTCAGTCTGACAAAACTCATTGGGCAGGATTCACGAAGGCTTGCACGGAGTGTAAGAGACGTGTAACACTCCATGCAAGCCTCGCAATCCAGGAACAGCCCTAAACTCCATGTAAGAGGCCAGCTAAAGCGTCTCTTACATGGACTGGGCGTGGACATGCTAAATACCTCACTTGCAGCTGAAAGGTATGCAAATGAGGTATATTAGCGATCCATGAAGCAGAAACCAGCCTGTGTAAGAGACGTTTTAGCTGCAGAAATGTACTCAGTTGACAACTGAGAAAGTTTCTGCAAATTTCACAATGGAGCCATGTCAGCTCCAAATAAAGGGTGCATATGTCTCAGGCTGCATGCCAATGGCCAAATATGTGGCCATTGGCAAGGTAACCCGATGCAAAAATAATAAAAATATATATATTTTTTTGGCGATCGCCGATGTTTAAACCCAGCGCAGCCCCGCGCAAACGGGCTGTGCTGTATAAAACATAAAAATGAAGGTTATAAACCCACAAATGTGGGTTTTATGCAATACATGGAATGACAATGCAGGGACCAGCAGACCAAAAACAACATGGCCATCGTGTAGTGGTTGCTAAGGGGGGAAGCTGAGTGTAAGAAATGTAACTAAGCATTAGTAGGCAATCTCATGTAAATGAGGGCTAGGATACTGAATCTCACAGTCACATAGCAAATGAGCACATTCTGAGTAGTGTAAGAGATACATAAGGGGAAGGAATAGAGTAGGAGATAGGTGACATCACAGGGGGGAATGGTAGAAAGAAATGCAGTTCATTGGAGGTCAGTGTAACATGACAGATGACAGACACAGATCAGGGAAAGAGGAGTGCCACAAGATAAGTGTGGGAAAGTCAAGAAATGGAAGGTGTACACTGTTACTTACACTAAAATTTCTTGCTGGGCATGCATGCGCACGTGTGCGCGCCATGAAGCACGAGTAGGGCAGTGTGTGCACGTGTAAGGCAGACTGAGCATGTGAGAGCGTGTTGGTAGATATTTAACACTGTTTGCGCTGGTGTGCGTGCGTGTAGGGCAGGCCGAGCATGTGGGAGCGTGTTGGTAGATGTTTAACACTTTTTGCGCTGGTGTGCGCACGTGTAGTTCAGGCTGAGCATGTAGGAGGCTGTTGGCAGACTTGTAACACAGTTTGCGTAGGTGTGTGCACGTTTTAACCCGAATAAGTAGATTCTGAACCGTGTAAGCATGTGTGCGCGCATGTAAGCCACTGTGAGCATGTTTCTGCTGGTATGCACGTTGCTCCCCCCAGAGAAAACAGAAAGGAAAAAGGAAGCAACAGAATTAGTAGGAAGCTAGCAAGGGTTACTGCTGAAGCTAGCAGGTGAAAACAATTAGAAGCAGGCAATTACACAGGCAGAATAGTAGACCAGCCCAGCACTTAAAACTCTGCAAACAGTAGTGCAGGATTTTTCTCTTAAGAGACACTGCAAGACAGGAGTAAGCTAATAGAAGTGAAAACTGAAAAAGCTTCACTCAGAGCAGAAATGTTAGGGGCTGCCATAGCTGTCATAATGAGACATAGGTGACTTGCTGAGGGTGGTGACAATGCAGATGGTGCTAGACAACCCACACTGAGGAGACGGAGAAGAGTGTACAGGCCCAGGGTCACCTACCACGTGTTACATGAGCTGGAGATATTAGAGTGCTATAGAGTGGTCAGAGAGCTCCTGCAGAAAATAGTTGAGCTGTGCAGGCCACGCCTCACACACAGAACCAACAGAGGGTAATCCATCCCAGTGGAAACCAAGGTATGTGTTGGCCTAAGAATACTAGCAACAGGTACCTTCCAGAGACCAACTGGCGATATGATGGGGATATCACAGTCATCATCCTCCAGGGTACTGTACCAGTTCCTGGATGCCATGTCAGCACATGTCGGTGATCATGTATATTTCCCCAATGCCCATGAGGTATTGGCCAGCAATATGCGTCTCTTCCAGCAAATTGCGGAATACCCTGAGGTAGTGGGTGCAATAGACTGCACGCACATACGCATCAAAGCACCAGCCGGTGAGCGGGGTAGGGCCTACATTAACTGCAAGGGCTTCCCCTCCATCAACTGCCAGGTCGTGTGTGATGCCCAGGGCGTAATAATGAATGTGTGTGCTGGCTGCCCTGGGAGTTACCATGATTCCCACATCTGGCATTTGATGCAGCTGTACCAGACATTTGCCAATGGGGACATCCCACACGGACACCTAGTGGGGGATGCAGGTTATGCACTGGAGCCATGGCTGATGAAACCCATCAGAAACGCACAAACACCTGAACAGGAACGCCATAATGAGGCACATGCACAAACACGTAATGTAATAGAGTGTGTGTTTGGGCTGCTCAAGTCACGGTTCTGGTGTCTGGACACATCTGGTGGAGCCTTGCAGTACACACCAACTACATGTACCCAAATTGTCATGGTATGTGCTATGCTACATAATATGATCTTGCGAAAACAGCTGCAGCAGGACCAGCATAGGGCTGGGCCAAACAGCCCCCCACCATTGCCAAGGCCATCACAGGCAGAACGTGACTCGGAGGAGGAACAACCTGAGCCTGCCCCAGTAGGCAGAAGGAGGCGTGCCCACTATGCCCTGGCCTTGGCAAAGAGGCAACGCATAGCACATACACTGGCTCAGTAGGAACCCTGGGAATGATACCCCCTCTGACTCACTCAAATAATAACATGGATGCCTAAACTGACATGACCTGCTCACAAACATGTACAGGGAAGTGTAATATGCGCATCCGACAGAGGCAGCCCTGCAGCACCACCTGAGGCATGAATGCCATGTGTTAAGTAATGTAACACCATGTACTATATGCACACCTGAGCACCCTGACTAACATCCACCCTCACCAAGCATGAAGCCACAAAATGATGATGGGATGATCAAGTGCAATAACTGGCTGAAGTAATGCAGTTAGTCAAAGGGGAGCCAATGTGATTCAGGCTGGGAAGACATGTGGAGCATGACATGATGCACCACCTGCTAGGGGTGGCGTGCACCTATCATTCCATGCGCCATGGATACTGGCAAAGGCTGTTCCCCCAAAATTTTAAAAAAAAAAAAAACCCCCCAAAAAAAAAGCCAAAAAGCCCCTGGGAATTAAAAAAAAAAAAAAAAAAAAAAAAAAAAAAAAAAAAAAAAAAAAAAAAAAAAAAATAAAAAAAAAAAAAAAAAAAAAAAAAAAAAAAAAAAAAAAAAAAAAAAAAAAAAAAAAAAAAAAAAAAAAAAAAAAAAAAAAAAAAAAAAAAAAAAAAAAAAAAAAAAAAAAAAAAAAAAAAAAAAAAAAAAAAAAAAAAAAAAAAAAAAAAAAAAAAAAAAAAAAAAAAAAAAAAAAAAGAAAAAGAGGGGGGGGGGGGGGGGGGGGGGGGGGGGGGGGGGGGGGGGGGGGGGGGGGGGGGGGGGGGGGGGGGGGGGGAGGGGGGGGGGGAGGGGGGGGGGGGGGGGGGGGGGGGGGGGGGGGGGGGGGGGGGGGGGGGGGAAGTCCCTTTTAAAAACACCCCCCCAAACCCCAAAAAAACCCCCCCTTCCCCCTAGGTTAAAAACCAAAAAAAAGGGATAAAAAGGAAAAACCCCCTAAAAAAATGTAAAAATTTTCCCAAAAAAACCCCCAAAGCCCAGGAAAGGGGCTTTAAAAACAGGCCCCCCCAAGAAAACCCCTTTGTCGTGCAGAATATCCACCCAAAAATTTTCGGGCATTATGCCCCGGGAATGCGGATACAAAAATCAAAACCCAAAGCCATAAGCACACGGAGCGGTGCCTTCCCAAACCCTGCAAGGTAAACTCCTTGGAAAAACAAAAGGGAATAATATGATGTGTTGGCTCTTGTACCATAAATCCACTGGCCCAAAATGAACTGTAACCAGGGGCAATGCCCCAAACGAAAACCCAAATAAAAAAATACAAAAATGGTGATGAAACCATGACCAAACCGACGACCCCCAATAGACTGCAAAACTAGTAGGAGGGGGGCCCCCCAAAAACCCCCCCCCTGCCCCCAAAACTGTCCCCAAAAAATAAACACAAAAACTTGGACCCAATTCCAAAAAACCCCAAAGATCAAAAGCCCACCCCCCAAAAAAAGCAAGCCCCATGCCAAACCCAAACGGGCCGGAAGGAGAAACAACTGCCTGCATTTGAAAGGGCTGGGGAGCCCTGCTTCCCAAAGCTGAACAAAAAGGGTCAGAAAGGCCCTGAGGTCCCTTGCCACTAAAAAACAACCCCAAAAAACAAAAATTGTCCCCAATGTCCAGGGTGTAATGACCGAGAGACCCCCTGGACACTAAAAAGGCAGGGAGGGCTTTAGTATGTCCCCAGGCCTATGACACTGGCCTTGAAACCAACCCCCCAAGAATGAGCCACAAAAAAAGAATGATCATTTTTAAAGGGGGCCCAATTTAAGCGTAGTCCAAGGGGCAATGTTTTCGCTTGAGATGTTGCATGACAAGATGCCTTTTTAGGGTGGCTTTCACCTTTCCCCTGCCTGGATACTGGAAAGGCCCTTTCCACCCCATGGCCTATTTGGAAGGCCAAAAACACCCCCACCCTAAAAAAAGGGGGGAAAAAAAAACTAAAGGGGAATGCTACCAATGCCAGAGTTAAACGCAAATGTGCCCTGACACCCCATTATGGAGAACTTTGATGTCTGTGCAGTGACAAAAACCTGCTGCAAGCCTAGTGATAGCACACCAGCACTACCAGGTTATCCCAAATATCATGCTTATGGCCCCAACACCTGGACCAAAACATCAAAGGAGGGGGAATCCATATGCAGCACAGACACCCATAGGCCAGGTAACTGACAATGCACAAAGCAGCGGAGACCACCCATGTGCACCTAATGTAGTAAAAAACTGCTGTACAGTCTGTAGCATGCACAGACCACACCCCACACAAAAGGAACCCCACCCAGACATCCTGAAGACACTGGACAGTATGAATGTCCCACCAAATACCAGACAAGGTACTCACAAATTACCACATAGGTGGAAACCATTATGTATGCAAGGAGTAATCAGGGACCTAGGGACACAAGTCGACAGTAATCTGTCATGTGACACTCACAATGCCAATGTGGCTAGGAAGATTGTCATATTGGACCCCGTATCATGAAAGGATTCACATCTACATCAACAGAGGTCACTGTGCCCTGTACTGTTCCCTTATCAGACCCATAATCTAGTACAATGACTCATATGGGATGTACCTGACACCTCGGGGTTAAAAAGACCTCATAGTTACCCCACCAAGAGGATAAAGGGTGTAAATATATGTCATATGCTGCCTGGCTGTAGACACCCCAGCTGAATGCAGTCAAAAATTTACACAGAGGCATTGTATGTCTTTTTACAAGGCCATGTCCAACACAGGAGTAATGGACATGCTCCACCACAGGAAATCAAAGCCATTGGAGCTGTGAGAGTGACAGATGTAAACCTCAACACATAATGAAATAGGATGTGCTGGAGGGACAGATACATAACCCAGAGGCCCCCCACACCCAGAAACAGGATCCCAATCCATGTTAGGCAGTGCCCCTCATTGACAGCCCTCAACAGGAATATTGCCAAGTGGATGGATGATCGAAATTTACTGGGGGTCTTCACTGTGTCACGACCAGACAGAGGCACAGTAAAGAAATCATAAATGGCCAAAATCACATAGAAAGGGGGAAAGACACACACACTCTGGCTAGGCTTACTAATGCCCTAGGGTGGATAGCCTAATATGAACCCATGAACCTATGAAGATACAAATTGTACAGGACACTAAGGATAATCACAAGGCTTACTTAACTGATGGTAGGAACCATGTTGGGCATCCACAGATATGCTCCGAATCACACAGATATTACAAACAACATACCAAACACACACACATATTGCCAACATACAACCTGACAGGTGCAGTGCAACCCCCCCCCCCCCGCAGAATGCAAAATATCTATCCCAGCAGACTGCTGGTCCCCTGACATTGCAGATGCTGAGGTAACAGCCATCATCTGCAAAGCAAAACACACAGCAACAGGTATGTGATGGTGTCCTGGGCTGAGGCCAACATGGACTCCAAGAATAATGGAATGCCAAATCACACTACTGCCCAATGTCAGCTTTATCACAGGATAGGTACCCAAAGAGCAGTGTACAACAACAGTGGTCCTTCACAACAAAGGTGTTGCCTGAATGGATACTGCAAACTACCACCCCAGGATCCTGACAAGCTTGGTCTGCACAGCTATGGAAAGGATCAGTATGTACCGCAGACAGAAAGCTATTGTGGACCTACTGATACTGGACCCTACACGGGGCTGTCATAACTGCAGATCCTCCCCCTAAACATGTTTGACCCATTTAAAACAGTCATTAAGGTCATTGATGAGGGCAATGTGGTCCACACAGTGTAGCTGGACCATGCATATGCTTTAGACAATCCCCCACGAGTTCAGTATGGATATGTTCACCAGCTTAAATATATACCCCTATGTCAGTAGGGGGGTTGCAAACCAGACCAAGGACAGAACTGACATGGTCAGACATGCTGCTTCCTTGTCAGACTAAAAAAGCAGATATGAGTGGCATCCCACAAGGCCTGGTCCGGGGCCCCCCCGTTCTGTATATATGTCCCATAGGTAAGGCCAACATGGAAGGACTGTGACTGAACATGTAGCAGGGAGTACAAACAGCCCACCATACCCGACCCCCAGCTGACACAAGCAACCCATAAAAGGGCCACCTACAAACAGACAACTGGAGCCATAGGGGTGTCAGCAAGCTAATTGCAGAACTGGGTATAGCAACCACCGTGGATATACAGTAAGTGCCCCCCACATTAAAAAGGTGTTAACCCTTTAAATTTTAACATGTAATGAGAGACCTGGGGACAAAAGGTGATAGATATCCTGCACTGGACAAACATGTGGCTGTAGTGTTCGAAACATACCATATACCCACCCAAACATAAAGGGTTTGGGCAGATGTAGAAAAGGGGGAGGTCACTGTGGCTCTGCAGTCACCCTTTCCATCAGCCACAATTGACTACAATAGCCTCTGTGGGATATACCTCAGCAGACACCTCCATCAACTGTAAATTCCACAACAGTACCCCCACCAGGAGTAGCAAAGAGCATGAACAGATGCCATGTGTTGCCTGAGTAAACAAACTGCAGCCCCACACACTGCCATACTGCCCAGCTACAGGCAAGCTGTGCCTGATGTATGAAGCCATGTCCAACCTGGAATCAATGAACATGCTGCACCTTGTACAATCTGAATGGCAGTGAGCTATGCACATGAGAGACCTGAACCCCAGCACTGACATACATAGGACAAGCTGTACAGAATGATCCATAACACAGAAGGCACCCGCAATCTTCAGTAAACTCCCAGTACAGGTCAGCCAGGGGTCCCCCATTGACACCCCTCAAGAGGAACCCTGATGAGTGGATGGGAGATGGTAGGCTAACCCTGGGTATCACTGTTATGTCAGAGGTAGATGGAGTCACAGTATACTAACCATGACATATGTCATGGCAAACTCCAGTTACAATGTTTTCAAGGACAAACACACCCCCTGTGACTAGCATCAGAAATGGCCTAGGGAACATCGCTAGTGTTTGCCAATGTCCACCCATGTTGTGGAATACACTACCAATGTTGGACAGCCTGGTGTGGGTTCCATATCTGAAACATAATGCAAATGAACATATTTGAAAATGGCTTCAAAACCTTGAACGGGAACACAACTGGCCCACAGTCTGTTGTGCTCACTATGAAGATGTCAAGCAGTGATAGGACTAAAGCCCAGGATACTGTCCACCACAGTGAAAGTACTGAACCAGTACACTATACGGTACTACAGTGTTAGGTCATTATGAAAGTATGTTGACAACTGTTTAAAAAGTATCCCATGCAATCCCTGCAGGCACAGTATAATCCCTGTTGTGGCAGACACGAAGCAGTTGGCCAGTTAGTACACAACATGACACCCAACACACAACCATAAACGTAAGATATTGTTGAAGTTCACACACCCAAATATGTGGTGGACTTCGGGTGCAACATATGGAAAGCTCACACTGGGCATGTTTCACACTTTGATAAATGAGGCATATGTCAGACAACATGCCATGGAAAGGCTGAACTGGGCATGCTCACACACTTAGGCCATATCTCCGTTTAGCAGTTGGCCACACATATCTGGTATTTGTATGTGTCATCCAGGAACCAACCACAACACAGCAATCTGCCCAGTGCACACAGTAAATGACTACAGAGACATAAGTGATATAGTGGATGCCTCATATGCAAACATCTTCCACAGATACACAAGTTGGTCATAGGAACAGGGAATGCTATGGCAATAAAGACCTGCAAACAGTAGAACAGCACAACAAATATTGTGCACCCGACAATTGAACATATGGGTGTAGAGGTCAATACTAGGCTTGTTGCCCTAGGAAATGACAGCTCAGCCAGAGTGTGCTTGGCATCTGCATCCCCAGTACAGTAGGCTACTGTGCCACTGTAAAGTAGGTCACATAAGGCAACGAGTGAGGCTAGTGAGCTGTGCCTCTGTCAAGCAGGGGCACAGTGGAGATCCCAGGGTTTGAATGTGCTAAGCCACAGCCATGTTGGGGTGGGGCTGGAAGAGGGTTGCTGAGGATCTCTAACAGGGGCCATCAATAACAGACTGGGGAGCCCTATCTGCATTCTCTGGACAATTCCACTGTCAACACTGTGTTGTGATGATTATGTGTGAATGAAGTGCCGGGGGAACTGTTAAAGATGTCCTCCCTCTGTGGGCTACAGCTCTGCAATGTATTAGCTCACTCTGTCTGTTGTAGGCTCATATATGGCTGGTGTACACCTGACGGGTGTCTTGTTGTGGAGCAGTCATGGGTATATGGGGATAGCTTTCAATGCAAACCTTAAAATGCTCATAGAATGCAGTTGTCAAGGATTATGCTGAGTGGCCAGTATAGTCCCCCAGCATGGGTCCTCTGAAGTCATCCACCCCAGTCTTCACAAGTGTAGAGTCTGCTTGTGCTAAATACAGGTTGTGTGCAGTGACAACCTTGCCTGGGGGTGGAGATGGGATATGAATGTCAAGAGAAAGGTGGGTATGGTCAGATATCAACAATGGTGGTCTACTTCTGGTGTGGAACAGTGAGTACCCATGCTGCAGATGGACAGGTGCAATATGTATTCCCCCATGTGGCTGTGGTGTGTGGTTCTGCCATAGCACATGGACCCACAAATTGTAGTGGCTGTAGGGTAAAGTGGTAGAGGCCTGAGCAGTTCACACACACAATATGCCTGTACCTGAGGTTAACAATTGGAATGGTGTATGTGAACACCTGCATATCCCGGCACTGTTCCCAGGGAAGCTAAGTGTGTGTCCTGGATGTGGGTGTGGTGTTCTGGACTGGTTGTTTTTTTACAGGTCCTGTGGTCACAAAGCAGGGTTTGAACATAACCTGCCAGTAATGTGCATATCTGCCCCTGAGGGTGGCTGCAAATGCATATATATGCTATACCTGACAGGTAGTACTACATGTACATACCTCTGTAGAAATAAAGATGTCAGCACCCTAAAATACTGCGGGGAAAAAAAACCCAGAAATTTTGAATAGCCTCTGCTAATGTGTCCCCAAGTGTCATAATATAGCTAGGTAGGGGTTTGAATCCTGCAAATGCTCAGTGTGTGGGGAGGGGTTGTGTGTGCATGTCTGTTAAAAGAAATGCCCCTTTGGCAACTAGGAGACACACTACAGGATGCACTTTCCCCCTTTCTAAACCCCGATGATGTCAGCACCCTATAAGTACAGCAGGAGAAAAACCTCCCAGAATGCAAATAAACTCTGCTAATGCGCCCTCAGTGTCATAACATAGTTAGGTAGGGTTTGAATCCTGCAAATGCTAGTGTGTGGGGGGTTAGTGTGGGGCAAGTCTGTTAAAAGAAATGTCCCTTTTGGCAACTAGGAGAACACATACAGGATGCACTTTCCCCCTTTCTAAACACTGATGATGTCAGCACCCTATAAGAAAGCAGGAAAAGGGAAAACCTCCCAAAGAATAGCGTGTTTGCTAATGCATCTGTCAAAGTGTCATAACATAGTTAGGTAGGGTTTGAATCCTGCAACCCCCAAGTGGGTGGGAGGGGGTTAGTGTGTGGTCTGTGGAGGTTCCCTTTTGGCAACTGTGAAACACTCTACAGGATGCACATTCCCTTTCTAAACACGGATGATGTCAGCCCCCTATAAGTACAGCAGGGAAGGAAACCCCCCAGTAAAAAAAGCGCACTCTGCTAATCCTCCCCGTGTCATAATATAGTTAGGTAGGGTTTGAAACCTGAAATGGAAATGTGTGTGTTTGGAGGGGTTGTGTGTGTGCAATTCTGTATGAAAAACATGTGCTTTTGGAAAATGGAAAACACTACATGATGCACATTACCCTTTCTAAACATGATGATGTCAGCACCCTAAAACATACAGCTGGAGAAGAGAACTCCAGTAATCAGAATAGCCCCCTACGGGTTTTACTCTCAAGTGCATAACATATTTAGGTAGGGTTTGAAACCTGAAAATGGCAAGTGTGTGTTTTTTGGATGTGGGAGTTTGTGTGTGGGGCAATTCTTTTAAAAAAACATGTTAGTTTTGGCAATCAGGAGATCACACTACCTGATGCACATTCCCCTTTCAATACACTGATGAGGTCAGCCCCCTATAAGTACAGCTAGAGAAGAAGAACCATCTAGTAATCTGAATAGTGCATTTACTAATGTCTTTCTCACGTGGGGACTTAGTAGGTGGGGGTATGAATCCTGCAAATGGCAAGTGTGTGTGGGGGGGTAGGGTGTGTAAATGCAAGTGTGAGAAACAGATCCTTTTGGCAAATACTATGATACACCAGATGCTGCATATTCCCCAGTAAACACGGGGGATGTCACCCCCTATCAACAAAACCAAACAGGGCTAGTTAGTAATGCCAATAGTGCACTCTGCTACTGGGTCTTTTTCATTGTCAGAGTACAGATAGGTATGTTTTGGAAACCCCAAAAGGGGGTTGGTTGTGTCACATTATGACCTTGTGTGGGTCTTTGTGCATAACAATGCATGCCATTGCCTAAACCAGCAATGGCATTGCACACATGATGTAGTGGCCAAACACATAAATACCTGTGACCTGCAGTAGTTACCATGTCTGACACATGCCTCGAGTGGATAAATGGTATTTGCAATGCAAAAAATATGACTGTGTCTTACTGTGCGGGGGCCGCGGTATGTTTTCTATAAAGTGGGGGTGTATATGGTAAAATACCTATAGCAGGGGATACACATCTGGTCTGGGCCATATAGTCTACATGTAGTCGTTACAGGGCTGCATGTTCCCACCTGTTGTGGGGTGGTAACATGTCATTCCACTGCAATTCAGTGACCACATGCTGTAAACCCCTTCAACTAGTGTTTGTAGCTACAGTAATGCTCATGCACAATATTTGGCTGGATGCAGTCCAGCCATATAAAGACAGTTCTTGAGACTGTCATATTGCCAGTGTTGTTATGGAGGATAGGTGGTTTCCTGTGTAGGGGAGGGTTGTGTGTGCCAGGCTATGAACCAGATGGCATTTCCACACACTGTTAGCTGCACATGAATAGGCCCTGATGCTTTGTGCTGTGCCAACAACCTGGGGGTGTGTGTATCTGTGGTGCCTTGGGATACCACCCCCCTGTCCATGTGTGCATGTGTAGGGGACGGCAGGCAGGGGTTGAGGTTTAACCTGGCAGTGATGGGTTGCACCTGTGAGCCATGAATCAGGACTCTGGTACTGCACAGACATTGCAGTTCACCGTGCTGAGGACAGTGTCCAGTGCATGCATCTTGCAGTGTACACTGCTGGTGTTGTGTAGCATCACTGTTAGTGTCTAACCTGTGTGATACCCATGGAGGTGGCTATGTAATCCGTGCCCCCAGCAAAGGCAGTATGTGTGTATCAAGGAGCCTCACCAAAAACATGGGGCCATGGGTGTCACTGCAAGCTCCCCCTGCACATCTTTGTGGTTTCCCCTAGCATGTAAGCACACGTTGACAGCCAGCGGATACCCTATGAATGACATTGGAGACTGAGCAGAATGTAGACATACAACACCCTTCCTACATATAGTGGTAGCATACCTGGTGAGGGTATGTTGGCAACCAAGATCAGGCTCATACGGGCCCCGGGCCACATGCTGAGAGATCCATTCTATGTTCCCTATCATGTAGTCCAGGGAGGTATGTCTCAGGGTCATCCATAGTGGCATGGTCAATGACTGAGTCATATGTGTCCATGCCTCTGACTGACCTGTATGCATGTGTTTTGTGGTGGACCATAGTGCCCCCGAGGCATATCACTGTGACCTTCACCATATACAGCCTGTTGAGGGGGCCCCAGTGCAGCACCCAAGACAGGTACCTGACATCTGTAGCAGGTGTGTTGTGTAGCCTACAGGCTGTGAGGGGTGGCACACGGGATTTTGTGCCATGTGTGGCATGTGCTCTGTTCACGTAACATATGCCTGTGTGCCAGCTGCAGAGGTGTGTGATGCTCAGGCAGGATGCTATTCTGAGTCCCCATGTATGCCCCAGTGTGTTCAGCATGCTGTCAGGGGTGTCTATGTCTGACTTGTATTGTAGTCACTTAGTATGACATGCCACCTGACAGGGTATGGCATTACTGGTTCAGAGCTCAGTCCCCAGATTGGCTATGTGGTGGCATCCCACACATGTGTTGTACATTCCTGGCCAAGGTGGATGGCTGACTGCATACATGTGGCAGCTGTGACATTGCCACGTGACTCACATACACCACAACTGGACCATAGAGGTGATTCACAGGTTACCTTTGCACATGCTACCCTAGTAGTGTGATTGCCATGGTGAGTACCAACACATAGGGCCAATGGGGAACAACATCCTGAAGGTGTGTATGTGTGGGTGTACTGCTACTGTTTCATAGCACTGGCATATATGACTGCACACGTCGGTAAATGCCAGATAAGAGATGTGCAATGAGTCACAGGCAACGACATGGGAAAAGGACGGGCAGTGACTTTCTGTCATGTGTAAACTTGACAAAATATGGACGCTATGCAGATGTCACTAGGAGTCCCCAGAAGCACTGTAACTCTGCATTGCAGGTGGAAGCAGGGTTTCCCGGGAACCCCGAACATGCATGCAAACAAAGCTACAGTAAGCAGGGCTGGAAGTAGTTCATTGTACAACAAAGAAGGGGGAAAACTCCCGGGAACAGGGAAATATGTAGGCACTATCAACATGTACCCAGGAATGCACAGCGCAGATGCCCATGGTAGAACTGATATTATGTCATAGTTAATTGTGATTTGGATTACATTGGTACTGCACACATATCAACATGCAAACATCCACATTGCATAGGGTTTTGGGCAACTTGACACCATTACTGTACATGTCCATCATTGCTTTTCACTACTTGCATTAGCCCCCCGTGCTACCCATGTATGTGGCTATCTATTGACATCCTTACCAGGGAATAATGTGCAGCTGTTCACTTTGGTATTTATGGGTGCAGATAACAATTCAGGACATTCATACGGGTTTCTGCATCAGGCATGCTGGGATATACACACAGTCATATCAGCACACTGTACTGTTACCAACATGATACTACTAATACACTTCTATGTAGTCACCCTGTGGATCAGCAACATGTTTACCTGTTCCTGCAATGATGTTGGAGATTGCAGGAGGTGGCACAGTTTCATCATATGCACAGGGTGTGAATTAGGTATGCCTGAGTCTGCCACTGTTACCACCAATTGACATTTTGTGTATGTGTGTTGGTGGGGGGCAGAAAAGGGTGGGGCACTGTTGGTGCAGTGTGTGCATGTATGTGGTCACCCTAGGTGTTAACATTTCACATTTTGTATGCGCACACAGTTCCACCTCATGGCTGCCATATACAAAGGGTTTTTGGACAGCCACAGACTGCACCTGGCAGGTCATACAGATCAGTGTCTGTGGGCATGGACACGGTACCTGTGCCTGGCAGGGTGCTATGGACCGTATCCAGTACTAAGCCAGACTGGGTACTGTCATCAGAAGGGGAGGTGTTGACTGGACACAGGTCCCTGTTGGGACTGTCCAGAGCCAGAAAGTGGTCTCCTGGGGCATTCGATGACAGCACAGACCCAGCATTGCTGGGGGCTGCTGGCACTATGGGGCATGCGGGCCTGTTGTCATCCGTGCCCCTGCCAGCTACTGCTGTTGCTGGCCGGGCCCCGCCAAACCCCAACCGCCACCATTGCCCTGGCTCATGGACATTTGGTTGTGGAACTGCTGTAATATGTCCCCCAACGTCTGTCTATGACATCGGTGAAATTACGGATAGCATCCGCGATGTCACATACTGTCAGTCATGGCTGTGCGACATGCTCAGCTCCCCAGACCCTGTCTGGTGTATTTTTCCATCGACTGTGCCTGCATGACAGGCATAGCTGAGGTTGACAGACCTCTTTGGGCACGTCTGCCAGAGGCAGGCCCCCGATGCTCCCAGAGAACCCATGGGCAACTGTCTGTGTGGTACCTTTGCAGGACCCCGCCCATGGCTGCTATGTGGGTGCATGTGCCACAGATACCACATTACCCTGGTCAATGCCCACTGTATCCTGTCCATCACCTAGGGACAATGGTGACAAAGGATGTACTGGCAGGATGACTGTGGGAATGATGGGGTTGACAGCTGTGTACTGTCAATTGGCTGACCAATGGGGGCCCTGAAAACCTTCCTGTACTATTACACCAATATCATCATTACCCGTACCCGTGGCACGAGATTGGGGTTCCCTGCTGCCGGTGCCCAGAGCAGCACCGGAACCTGTGGGAGGAAGACAGGAAACACAGTTTACAGTGTCACACAAAGTTACCAGTGATGCACTTATCCCCATGCCCCATGCACACATGGACACATGCCCCATGCACACATGGACACAGGCCCCATGCAGACATGCACATGTGGACACATGCACACAGGCACACATGCCCCATGCACACAGGCACACATGCACACATGACATGTACCGTGGGCATATGCCCTGTGGGACACATGCAAAACATGCACACATGGACACATGCACACATGCACACATGGACACAGGCCCCATGCACACCACACATGGACACAGGCCCCATAAAATGCCCTGTGGGCACATGCACACAGGGACAAAGCCCCAGGCCCCATGCACACATGTCCGGGGCATATGCCCTGTGGACACACACATGCACATTGGCACATACACATGGCACATGCCCCATGCACACATTTTTCCCCTGCACACATGCACACATTACCCTAAAACACTGCACATGCACTGGACACACCACATGCACACATGCACCTCACAGGGCACACCCGCACACATGCCCCGGGACACAGGGAACCTGCAAATGGGACACCCTTCACATGTTTCCACAGGCAAATTTTTAAAACATCCCACATGGACCCCCCCATATATAAGAGATTTAAATTTTCACTGTGTTTAGCAATTATCAGGACCTTTTTAGGTATTGAAACACACTCACCAAACATTAAAGGCCGCCTTCTGTAACCCAACCTGCAGAAAGTAAAATTAATTATGGGGAAACCTTGTTTCCTTTGGGTCCCCCATATGATCAGGGTTTCGTTTGGTTTACCCCCAGTTGCCCCTTTTCCCGTCGGTGGGGATTTGCCTTTCCCTTGGGAAAAATTTCCTTTTTGGGAATCAACCTGGGCACATTTCCTGATTAAAACTCAGTGAAGCCGTCAATGTCCATTTTGGCCAATTATTTTCCCTTTACAACTTCCCGTCATGCTGTTTGGGACCGGCCCCTTTATATGCCCGGTTGGGATTCCCCTTTCTGCGGGTTTTAGCCAAACATTAGGAGGGAACCCCCAAGTTGGTGAAAAAGGGGGGTGTGGCCACCCCCCCCTGTGGCCAAACCTGTTCCCCTGTGGATATAGCTGCGGGCATTTTTAAAAAATCACTCTGGGGTTCCTCCCAAGGGCCTTTTTATGCATCCAATGTATTTACCCTTTTGGAAACTTCCCACCCCCCCCCGCACAGGAAAACAGTATGTATTAGACCCTTTTCAAGGTTTGGCGGGATTATAGCGCCACTCCTGGGAAAAAACCCCAAAAAAACGCGACCCCTTTTTCAAATTTAGGCACCCCCAATAACATGAACCATTTTAACCCAACCCCTATGGCCAAAAAGGGGTTGGTCCCCGTGGTGGAAAGACAGGCCCGATTTTTCAATGCCCGCCCAAACCTTTCAACAAAAAGGGGGGCTTTCCCCACCTTTTAGCTGGCCCCATCATCCCCGCCACTCGGGAAAGGAAAAGACAACCCCATTGGGGGAACCCAAGGTTCTTAGTTATGTTCCCCATTATTTGGGCCAAATTCCCCGGCCTGGTTAAAACAACCCAACCCCCACCAAAAAACACAGTAGGAAAATTCTTTGGGAAGGTTAGTGTTCCTTTTCCCTTGTTTTTAAAATGAATGGGAATCCCATCACCACTGGGGGAGGGGGGGAAAAACCCCAACCCACCTGTGGACCCCCTTTGTGCTTTCCAGGGCATAAGACTGATTTAAACTTGGGACACAATTTCCCAACCCAACCCATGGCCCCCAAAAGGAGGCATCCTGCCCGGGGAAAACCCCAAGACCCCGAGGAAGATTGGGATAAAAAGCAAAGGTACCCGCAGGGGGTTTCCTTTGGGAAGGGGGATCCCGTTTTAACCTGGTTAAAACCCCTTTCAAAACAAGCCACGGGCCATTGGGGGGCAAACACTTGGTCCCAAAGGTTCCTTTTTAAAACTTGGGCCAAATGTGGATTGTTGGTTAATACACACCATTAAAATTCAAACCAAAAACAGATTTGGCAAAATTTTTCAAAAGGGTTGTGCAATTCCCCCCCTTCTTACCGGTTTGGTTTTTATCCGGGTTTTATTGGTTTAAACCCCCTTTTTTCCATGTCCAGGGGGAGGGTGGTTTGGGAGGGGCTTTCCCGTTTTCCCGGTTGGGTTTTCCTTTTGGTTTTTTTGGGTACTGCCTTTTCCCAAGAGGGGGGGAATTTTTCAACCGATATAAACTTTAAAAATTAATTTTTAAAAATTTAAAATATTAATTTAAAAACTTTAATTTTTTAAAACAGTGGGTTTTTTCCCACACCACTAAGGGAAAAGGCACCTTTTACTGCCCTTTTTGGGGCTACCCCATCCATATTCTTTTTCCCCCTTCTTTAAGTTTTAATTTTTTTTCAATGGGTTTTTATATTCAGGTTTTTGGGGACCCCAGACACTTTTTTCCCCGGCCTTTCCCTTTTATTTTGCCCTTTTTAACCCGGCTGGGCCTTTCAAAAGTACTAAGGGCCCGCAGGGAACCTTAGCCTTTTTCTGGGGCCCCGGATCTTTGGGCCCCCACTGATAAAATGTGGTTTGTCACCCTTTTTTTGGAAATAAAAAACAAAATTGGGGGAATAACCATAGGGGGAAAGCTTGGAAAATTTTAGGGGTTCCCATATGCCCCCTTATTAAAAACCCGTATTTAATTTGGGGTTTTTGAGGGTTCGGACCAATTTCTTTTTTCCGCCTTGTTTTAAGGTTTCCATGTCCCGGGGACAGTTGGGGTCCGTAGTTGTTTTTTTCCGGGGCCCTTTTTTCTTTTCGGGGGGTTAGCAGGGGAAGGGAATGGGATTGCTGGGGAGGGGGTTTAGGGAAAAGGAAAAAAAAAAGGACGCATAAGGGGGGGTGTATGGCCTTGGGGGCCAATTGAAGGGAGGATTTGGTAAAGGCCCCTGAGCCCCCGTTGGGGGGAAATGAAAAATTTCAGTTCCACTGTTTTTCCCCGGACCGTGCTTTAAAAGGGATGGGTAGGGTTTCCCCTTTCAAAATTGGGGGGGGCCCCGCGGTTGGCTTGGACCCCGTTCCCCCGGAGGGTAAAAGGGGGGGGTTTTCCCCTCCCCAATTCAGGGGGTTTTAGATTCCCCATTTTTTCCACCCCTCCGGGCCCCGGAAAGGGTGTTGGGGACAATGACACCCCAACTATAATTTAATTTTTATTTTTATTTTTATAATTTGGGGATGTAAATACCCTTACAAAATTTAAAATATTGTACCCCTTAACCCAAACCCCTTATTAAACCTTAAAAGCACCAAAAACATGGGTTTTCGTTCACACCAAAAACTATTATTTTGGGAAACCACAGGTTTTTTGAAAAGGGGGAAACTAAAGGGCATGCTTTTGACCCCCAAAAACCAAATTCCCTTTAAAATTATTCCTACCTTTTTTAAATGGGATATTTTTTATTTTAAAAAAAATTTCCCCTTTTAAAAAATCATTGGGTTAATTTTAATAGCGACATTTTCCCCAATCCCGGGGTTTTAAATACAGTTTTTATTTTCTTTTAACTTTTAAGGACCTGTCAAACAATATAACATTTTAAAATTTTTCTTAACCTTTTTATACTAGCTTTTTTCCCCGGGGGGGGGGGGGGGGGGGGGGGGGGGGGGGGAGGGGGGGGGGTTGGGGGGGGGGGGGGGGGGGGGGGAGGGGGGGGGGGGGGGGGGGGGGGGGGTGGGGGGGGGGGGGGGGGGGGGGGGGGCGCGGGGGGGGGGGGGGGGGGGGGGGGGGGGGGGTTTTTTTTTTTTTTTTTTTTTTTTTTTTTTTTTTTTTTTTTTTTTTTTTTTTTTTTTTTTTTTTTTTTTTTTTTTTTTTTTTTTTTTTTTTTTTTTTTTTTTTTTTTTTTTTTTTTTTTTTTTCCCCTTCCCCAAAAAACCCCTTGGGGTAAACAAAATTTGCCCCCTTTATTATAAAAACCCTTTTTTAAAAAACAAGTGTTTGGGGATGTTTTGGTTAAAAATTTTTTTTTTTTGGAAAAAAAAAAAAATTTTTAAAACTTTAAAAACTGCCCCCCTTTTTTGCCCAAGGGCTGAGAAAAAAAAACCCCCAACATTTTGATATCCAGAGCCCATGAGCCCACAGATGGCAACAGTGGAACTGATATCCCCACCCATAGGCAGTTGCCACTGTTCCTTCACTGCCCAGGACGGGGCTGTGCTGGGGGATGTGTAGGCCGGGCAACAGGCATGCCCGTAAGTTGTGCCACCTGTGCCTCAAGCTGGCGTAGGGGCCCAAGAACAGAGTCCTGGATCTCCCTACGCACCACAGTCTGGACACTACGGAGGGTGAGTGGTGGTTCTCCTCTGGCCACACTTGCAGAGGGGGGATGAGCCCCATCCCCTGCAGTGCTTCCACCCGCAGGTGGCACAGGGCCACCGGAGGAGGGTCCAGATTGGGCACTAGTGCCAGGTGCACTCGCCAGCTGATGTGGGAGAGGTGGGTCCGCTGGAACCCGCCTTCCCTGTCGTCCTATGTTTTGCATTATGTCATGACAGTTTGGGTTAGTGACATATAATACCATTCACAATTAGTTGTAACAGCATGCATTAGTATTCCCATTAAACAAACACCCAGTTATTCACACCATTGAACAGCGAGCATAACACATGCATAATTTGAACAGCAATACACAGTCCAACAACATGCAGGGTTGATTGATGGCAACAGGCCATCAGGTTTGGATGTATGAACAGGGCAGATGCATCAACGGACATGCAAATATATATGACCCAACAGGACAAATGTCCAGGGGTGTTAACTGTGATTGCACATACCATTTTCATGTGAAATGGGTTATATGTAGTTATATGGTGGGGTGAAGAAAATAATATTAACACCTTCGAATACCAATACATATGCTGTACATTTCTAATAGCTGCACATATATACACACTACTGTTCTAACTACAGTTTCCTATATGATAACTACTTCAACTTGGTGATAGGACTGTTACTGCTACATCAATATACATTTTATTGTTCTTCATACACATTCATATCTAGCTTTGTTCAGCTACATCATCCTGATACATTTGCTTTATATAGCTATAGACAAGTGTGGATGTTTGGTATATCTGACAATCATACTATCTGCATATTGCAGACTGAGAGCAACATATCCAAATTTTGGGATACACATTCCAGCTGCAGCAACACTTTGAACAGATTTTGCTGTTTTGTTTTGCTTCTCAAATGCATTTCATTCTGTACTGACTGCAGTATACTTTATTCAGGGGTTATTACTACTGTATTGCTGGATTCATGACACTTTCTCACATTCTCTCACTTGTTTTCATTTTACTATTCCGGATGGTACTTACTTCTAGGCTTTATTGACATGTTTTACCTGTAGTTATTACAATCCTTTCCAGCAGTCTCACTTCTGTCATGTTGCAGTATTTCAACAGGGATATATTTCACACATGTGATTTGATCATCTTCTGCAGCTGTACTTTTCAGCCTGCTGCAGGTTGTGTACTATTTTATTACAGGTGGGGCATCTTTATTTCAGAATTTATTTCAGACATTTTCATTTTTCTGTTTGGATTACAGACTGCAACACACTTTTGTAATCAAGCAATACTTGCAAACACTTTTACACTGTTACTTGCACATTTTATTACTTAGTGACTACACTGCACTCTTTTGCTAACTGTCATACTTTTATATTTCTTTACAGTTACTGGGAGTTGATTACTGACCTGCCTGGTGGCGCAACTGCACCAGCCTATCGCCATAGGCTCTGCGGTTCGCAGAACGGACACCTGCAGCTGTAATCTAAATGAAGTAATATTGGAATACACATCTCCATAATATCAGCTAGTTTAATTTCTTACATACATAATTAAATGTAACTTACTCAGTAGTGGGGCGCTGGGCATTTGCCGAGCCTCCTGGATCCAAAGGTTCAATTGGTCCTGCTTGCATCTCTTCAGGTCCGCATGGTGGTGACGGACCTGCTCACCAGTCCTTGGAATCCCTATGGCACTGGTGAGATCATGAGCCAACCGGTCCCACGCCTCAGCCCTATATGCTCCCCACAGGACCTGGCCCTGCATGAGTTGGGCCTCATGATTGTGGACTAGGAGCCAGACCATGTACCTAGACTCCTCGCCTCACCTCTGTGCTCGAAAGCAACTACCCTCACCTACTCCTGTCATTCTGGCTGCAAGTCATTTCTACAATCGTTTATGCTGTGTATTCCCACCTATGGGGCTTATATAGGCCATTTTTCCCGCACATATCTGTGATTGGCCATTTTGGAATTGTATCAACTTCACTAAACCTGCATTGTCATGCTCCAGTTTGTATTCATTCCTATATATTTGCTTTTATTGCATTTATAGGTACTGCTGTCATGGCTTAGTGGTTCAGTACCTTGACTATGGTGTGTAGTATCCTGGGTTCGAAACTGGCCTTTATTTTTTATGACTGTCTAGACAAGCTGAGGGGTGTGTCTGTGTAAAGGCAGTTTTGTTACAGCTTGCTCAATGTTGCCCGCTGGTTAGCTTGTTGGCGCGGCGCGCAACTCCGCGCAAATGGGGTATGCTGGTTTAAGCCTCATTTGGCTATCAGCACGCATATTACGCTCAGGTCAGCTAGGGGCACATAGTTTCAGCATGTTAAACCACTGCTCACCTACGGGCACTCAATATGCACCTGTTAAACCACTGCTCAGCTACGGGCACTCATTTTGCACCAGTTAAACCACTGCTCACCTATGGGCAGATGCACTCACCCTGTTAAACTGTAGCTCAGCTATAGGCACATCTGGCATTTTTTATTGTTTTGTTACCTCACATTTCTTCAAAATAAATGGACTATTTCATTACATTTTACATAAAATGTCATTTTATATGTGTGCATGTTTGTCAGGGACTTGTTTCATGCTTATTTTGCTAAAAATAAAAATTGGTGTTGTGGGGGCTTGAACCATGAATGCCTGCTCTTCAGCTGACATCTCTACCGCTACGCTATTGCTTCTTGGCTTACTTTGCATATTTAGTTCTTATATGCTTTCCCACTGACTGCTAACTGTAGCTGAGCTACGGGCACGCCCGCGCAAACGAGCGCACTCATGGGCAAACATCTTTACGATTTAAAAAAATTTTATAACATGTTCCTTTATATATTTTCTGTTCATAGTCTGTGGGGGCATGTGTTGTGTTGTGTTTATTCACATTTCCATGGACTCTGTCATGGGTGTTTACTTTCAGCACTTTTACTCTTCTGGGGGTGTGTTCGCTTACAGGGCTCGGCCTACGGACACACCCCCTACTGTCTTACATGGACCGTGTTAGCCTTAGGTGTGATTCAGCATGCTCTTATGAATATGCAGAGCATGCTGACATCACTCCATTTAACTGCAGCCTCTGTGTAAGAGTTATAACTCTTACACGGAGGCTTCGTGAATCCTGCTCATTATTTACAATAGAAGGCTACAGATTTACATTCAATATGCCTTCAGATAATATGCAAGGTGGAGCTTTCATTTTCAGGTATCAGTAATTGTCTCTGAAGAAGTATTAGATACATCTGCCAATCTTTATTAAAGGATTACTTGGTTCTCCTTCCATTTCAGATAAATTACTGAATTATTTTTTCCCTGAAAAAAGGTTAGAGCTCTTTGGCTCAGTATACAGAAGAAATACATTTTTAACTATCTTGGAAATGGAATGTTGATTAAATCCTGCTGCTCTGACATCCTTGGAACTTTTATTTTTATATAGTTGCTGCAGTTGTTTTTTTTTTTTTTCCAGAAGGAAACTTCCCGGCACTACTAAGGTCACCCATAACAATAGGTTTAGTGCTCTAAATACCTCCCCTGTCTACATTTATGTTATATACTTCCTTGTTAACACTGGTGCATCGTCAGGGGTAGAATAGCACTGTTACCTATACATCGTTAGTGGGCACACCAACCCATAGCCTCCTTTTCTTTAAATTAAATAACAGTGTGACACATACAATATGGCTTTAGAGCCTACCATGTCCTAGCGATGATGTTAGCATAGATCTGATTTTGGTGGAAACAGCTTTAACCCCCTCTGTTGATAATCTAAATTCCTCTGAGGCATATATTGAAGTGGAGAAAGGCTTGTGACACCTCAGACTTGTGTGGGCAGTAATACGGGTAGTCATCTCTAACTACTAGTTATTAACCTTTTGACTCTATATTTCTGAATAAGTTGACTATCTTATATGCTATTGTTAATTATGCTTTAATGGACCTGCAATGCTACTGCCTATTTCTGTTTTTTTATGGTTGCTAAGGATGAACTAGCTTGAATGTAATATCTCAAAGTTCTTCACGTTGAAATTAGCCTCAGTGTCCTATAGCTCACTGTTTTATACTATTTAATAACCTAGTAGAACATATACTACTAGCTTGTTAAATAGTATAAAACTATCCTTGGCATTGCAGGTCCATTAAAGCATAATTAACAATAGCATATAAGATAGTCAACTTATTCAGACATATAGAGAACATTTCATATTTCCATACCGGATCGGTCGAGGCCTGGGTTAACAACGACCGCCACCAGTACTGTTAGCCAACAGGGTGCTGGCGGAAATTGGGCTACTGTTGGCCGAAGGAGAAGAGGAGGGAGAAGGCATGCCCGAAGGCAGGAAGAGAGGAGGAAAGTTAGGAGTGTAGTAGAGAGGGTATGAACTTTGAATGTTGGCAGTATGACTGGTATAGGGAGAGAGCTAGCTGATATGATGGAGAGAAGGAAGGTTGATATATTGTGCGTACAAGAGACCAGATGGAAGGGAAGTAAGGCCAGGTGTATAGGAGGCGGGTTAAAATTGTTTTATCATGGTGTGGATGGCAGGAGAAATGGGGTAGGGGCTATCCTAAAGGAACAGTATGCCAAGAGTGTTTTGGAGGTGAAGAGAGTGTCTGATAGAGTGATGTTTATGAAGCTAGAAATTGATGGGTTGGGAGGGTGGCCTAATGGATAAGGTGGTTTCCTTACATACACAAGGTGCAGGGTTTGAGTCTCACAAGGGGATAATTGGCTAGGCGTAAAATGTCTCACAAGGGCAGCCAGCTTAGTACTAACCTATGAACAGATCTATGAACATGGTGTAATGATGAATGTTGTTAGTGCATATGCTCCGCAAGTTGGGTGTGCTATGGATGAGAAAGAAAAATTTTGGAGTGAGTTGGATGAAGTGGTGGTGAGTGTACCCAAGCGTAAGAGACTAGTGATTGGAGCGGACCTCAATTGGCATGTTGATGACGTGAACAGAGGGGATGAGGAAGTGATGGGTAGGTATGGTGTTAAGGAGAGGAATTCAGAAGGTCAGATGATTGAGGATTTTTGCGAAAAGGATGGACATGGCTGTGGTGAATACGTATTTTAAGAAGAGGGAGGAGCATAGGGTGACGTACAAGAGTGGAGGAAGATGCACTCAGGTGGATTATATCCTATGTAGGAGGGTCAGTCTGAAGGAGATTGGAGACTGTAAAGTGGTGACAGGGGAAAGTGTAGTTAAGCAGCATAGATTGGTGGTCTGTAGGATGACGTTGGTCATCAAGAAGAGGAGGAGAAGTGTGAAAGCAGTGCCAAGGATTAAATGGTGGAAGTTAAAAAAGGGTGGTTGTGAGGTGGAGTTCAGGGAAGAGTCAAGACAGGCACTGGGAGGCAGTGAAGAGTTACCGAATAGCTGGGAAACTACAGCAGAGCTAGTAAGGGAGACTGCTAGAAAGGTGCTTGGTGTGACATCTGGACAGAGGAAGGAGGACAAGAATTGTATTTTAAGAAGAGGGAGGAGCATAGGGTGACATACAAGAGTGGAGGAAGATGCACTCAGGTGGATTATATCCTATGTAGGAGGGTCAGTCTGAAGGAGATTGGAGACTGTAAAGTGGTGACAGGGGAAAGTGTAGTTAAGCAGCATAGATTGATGGTCTGTAGGATCATGTTGGTCATCAAGAAGAGGAGGAGAAGTGTGAAAGCAGTGCCAAGGATTAAATGGTGGAAGTTAGAAAAGGGTGATTGTGAGGTGGAGTTCAGGGAAGAGTTAAGACAGGCACTGGGAGGCAGTGAAGAGTTACCGAATAGCTGGGAAACAACAGCAGAGCTAGTAAGGGAGACTGCTAGAAAGGTGTTTGGTGTGACATCTGGACAGAGGAAGGAGGACAAGGAGACCTGGTGGTGGAATGAGGAAGTACAGGAGAGTATACAGAGGAAGAGGCTGGTGAAGAAGAAGTGGGATTGCCAAAGAGATGAAGAAAGTAGACATGAGTATAAGGAGATGAGACGCATGGCAAAGAGAGAGGTGGCGAAGGCTAAGGATAAGGCATATGGAGAGTTGTATGAGAGATTGGACACTAAAGAGGGAGAAAAGGACCTGTACCAATTGGCTAGACAGAGGGACAGAGCTGGGAAAGATGTGCAGCAGGTAAGGGTGATAAAGGATAGTGAGGGAAATGTACTCACAAGTGAGGAGAGTGTGTTGAGTAGATGGAAAGAGTACTTTGAAGGGCTGATGAATGAAGAGAATGAGAGAGAAAGAAGGTTGGATGATGTGGGGATAGTGAATCAGGAAGTGAAACAGATTAGCAAGGAGGAAGTAAGGTCAGCTATGAAAGAGGATGAAGAATTGGAAGGCTGTTGGCCCAGATGACATACCAGTGGAAGCATGGAGGTGCTTAGGTGAAATGGCAGTGAAATTTTTAACCAGATTTTTTAATGAAATTTTGGAAAGTCAGAAGATGCCTGAAGAGTGGAGGAAAAGTGTTTTGGTACCTATCTTTAAGAATAAGGGTGATGTGCAGAGCTGCAGTAACTGCAGAGCGATTAAATTGATCAGTCACAGCATGAAGTTATGGGAAAGAGTAATAGTAGCTAGGTTAAGAAGGGAGGTGATGACTAGTGATCAGCAGTATGGTTTCATGCCAGGAAAAAGCACTACAGATGCAATATTTGCTCTGAGAGTGTTGTTGGAGAAATACAGAGAAGGTCAGAAGGAGTTGCATTGTGTCTTTGTGGACTTAGAGAAAGCATATGACAGGGTGCCTAGAGAGGAGTTGTGGTATTGTATGAGGAAGTCAGGAGTGGCAGAGAAGTATGTAAGAGTGGTACAGGATATGTACGAGGGTAGTGTGACATTGGTGAGGACTGCGGTGGGAGTGACAGATATGTTTAAGGTGGAGGTGGGATTACATCAAGGATCAGCTCTGAGCCCTTTCTTATTTGCAGTAGTGATGGACAGGTTGACAGATGAGATCAGACAGGAGGCCCTGTGGACTATGATGTTTGCAGATGACATTGTGATATGTAGTCAGAGTAGGAATCAGGTTGAGGAGACCCTGGATAGGTGGAGATATGCTTTAGAGAGGAGAGGAATGAAGGTCAGCAGGGCTGAAACAAAATATATGTGTGTAAATGTGAGGGAGGGTAGAGGAATGGTGAAGATGCAGGGAGTAGAGTTAGTAAAGGTGGATGAGTTTAAGTGCTTGGGATCAACAGTTCAGAGTAATGGTGAGTGTGGAAGAGAGGTGAAGAAGAGAGTACAGGCAGGGTGGAATGGGTGGAGAAGAGTGTCAGAAGTGATTTGTGACAGACGGGTACCAGTAAGAGTGAAAGGGAAGGTCTACAAGAGGGTAATGAGACCAGCTATGTTATATGGGTTGGAGATGGTGGCACTGACGAAAAGGCAGGAGTCAGAGCTGGATGTGGCAGAGTTAAAGATTTAAAGATTTGCACTGGGTGTGACTAGGGTGGACAGGATTAGGAATCAGTATATTAGAGGGCCAGCTCAGGTTGGACAGTTTGGAGACAAAGCAAGAGAGGCGAGATTGCGTTGGTTTGGACATGTGCTGAGGAGGGATACTGGGTATATTGGGAAAAGGATGCTAAGGATGGAGCTGCCAGGTAAGAGGAAAAGAGGAAGGCCTAAGATAAGGTTTATGGATGTGGTGAGAGAGGACATGCAGGCAGATGGTGTGAAAGAGCATGATGCAGAGGACGGGAAGAAATGGAAACAGAAGATCCGCTGTGGCGACCAGATGACATTAGTGACCATGCTCTAACCTTCATAATTAAACAAAAAACCCATAGCCACAACTCAAATAACTTCAAAACCTCACGCTCTAAAAAACACTTTTATCCAGAGAGCTTCCAGAATGAACTTAAGGCATGTGACTGGTCACCACGACACCATCTTCAACTTGATGAAGCGGTAACCTACTTTAATACAAAATTCCTACAAATCTTAGAATACCATGCCCCCTCTCGCTCTATCCGTATCAGAACCAAAATTGCACCTTGGCTCACTAAAAAAAACAGGCAAAATATCCTTCTACGTAATAAAATCTTGGCCAAATGGAGATCCTCCAAAAACCCATCAGACCACCTTTATTTATTTTATTTTATTTTATTTTATTTTACATTTGTTGACCGGGCTAGTCTAGCTCCACAGTAAGACATAATTTTACAAACATAGTTGCACAGAGGGTGTATTTAAAGACAGACTGTAGTACATAACATTTTCATAAAAGTCTAAAACTACTAGTAGCATCAACAGGAAAAAGTACATTAGATTCTTCTTTTAAATATCCATCCATCATAGTGGTATTGAGAATCCAAGATTAGATGAGAAGTAAAGAAACAGTAAGAGAATATCTTGTTATGGCTAGCAGGAGAAAGGAAAAGACATGGAACAAACAAGGATTAGTCAGGGTTAGAACAAGGGCAGAGCCACTGGGAGTAAAGCCATGATTTTATATGCTTCTTGAAAGTAGGTAAAGAGGTAATAGACATAAGTTCACTTGGAAGTTTGTTCCAGAAGGGTGCAGTACAGTTGGAGAACAGACTATCCCCAGCTTTGTTGTTGGATTTGTTGGGGGCACCTAGTAGTTTGGTAGCAGAGCGTAGGGAAGAGATGTTTTTATATGGGGTAATAAGGGAACAGAGTATAGTGATATTAGTGGGCTGATGAAAGATTTTGTGGGTAATGGTCAGTTGCAGAAGTCGTATATGATTTTGTAATTCTAGCCAGCTGTTTGAGATTAGAGCAATGGTGGATACGAAATGGGGCTCCTGTTGCAAATCTGGCTATGTTATGGTAAGCTGTTGCTAGTTTGTTGAGGTTACTTTTAGTTAGGTTTGTATAGATTGGAGAGGCATAAAATAGGGTAGAGAGTAGGTGGGTTTGTGCTAAAGTACTTCTGGCTGAGGGAGTGAGGAAGGGTTTAAGTCTGTAGAGAGATCCAAGTTTTCTATTGATTGATTTGATAGTTAAGTTAATATGGGAATCAAAGTTGAGGTTGTGGTCTATTGTGACACCAAGAAGTTTGGTCGTAGGATCAGGGGATATTATGATGCCATTGTTAGAGGATATATTGAAGGAGAGAGAGGATGACTTATGTGATGGAGTGAATAGTAATAGTTTAGTCTTTTTTGGATTCAGTAAGAGGCAATATTGTTGGAACCAGTTTTCGGCTGCTGTGAAAGCTTTTTGAGTGATATTTTGAAGGTCATTAATGGAAGAAGCTGAGCATATGAGTGTTGAATCATCAGCATATTGAATACAGATCGATTGAGGAAGGGACTTATCTAGGTTGTTTATGAAAATAGAAAAGAGGAGAGGTCCAAGTATTGAGCCTTGTGGTACACCTATTTTGATAGGAAGAAGAGATGATAAGTGATTTTCCCATCGCACTGCTTGTTGTCTATTATTTAAGTAGGAATAGAACCACTGGATAGCCTGAGAGTCCAAATCAAGAGATTTCAAGATGCTAAGTAAGAGAGTGTGGTTGACCATATCAAAGGCTTTAGAGAGGTCTAAGAATAGAGCAGAGGACAGTAAGTTGTTATTCCGATTTCTATTAATATGGTCAGTGAAAGACAAGAGCGAAGTAGTAGTACTGTGATGAGGTCTAAAACCATGTTGACTGTCTGCTAGGAGATTGTTTTGGAGGAGGTGATTAAGTAATTGCCTATGTATACATCTTTCCATGATTTTTGCTAAAGGGGAAAGTAAGGCTATGGGACGGAAGTTAGAGATGTCATTTAAGTTGCCACCTTTATGTAATGGGATGATATGAGAGACTTTCCAAAGGATTGGGATACTGCCTTCTGTTATGGTACGATTGATTAAAATAGAGACAGGGAAGGCCAGTGGTTTGGCTGCAATCTGTAGGTATTCGGCTGGAATGAGGTCAGCTGAAGGGGTACAAGGTTTTAGCTTGGTAAGTAATTTATGAATGAGATCTGTTGAGACTGGTTGTAGTTTAAATGAGGGGGGATTATTGTTTAGGGAGTTGGGTGCTTGTGTGGATGGTGGGGATAGGGATGAAGCTAGGGAAGTAACAGTATCTTTGAAAAATGAGTTAAATACATCAGCAATTTGAATTGGGCAAGCCTGCGTCACGTTTGAGGGTGTAGGTGTTTTGGAGTTACCTGGGTGCAGTAATTTGTTGATACCTCTCCAGAATTTTTGGGGGTTTTGTTGTTGTGCATATTGGACTTTTGAGTAGTAATTTCTTTTATCAGTGACTATCAGTTTCTTTGTTTGATTTCTAAGTTGTTTAAAGGCCACATGGTCAGCTGGGTTTTTGGTAGCTCTCCATTTGTCCCATGTTCTATTTCTACGTAACATTTTTTGTTTGGTTTCTTTGGATAGCCAAGGAGCAGGCTTTGTTTTGGTTCTTGTTACTCTTGTAGGGGCATAGTGGTCAAGGATTTGAAGGAATTTATTGTTAAAGTAAGAGACAGCTTCATCTAGAGGCAAATATTTCAGAGGAGACCAGTTGCAAGCTTTTAGCTCTAATAGGAAGTTGTGTATGTTGAAGTTAGTTTTGTTCCTGTTAGTTCTGAGTTGAGTATTAGTGGGGATGGGGCTTTTTTGTCGGTTGATAAAAGTGATTTGATGGTCACTGATATTATCAGGTAGTGTACCTGTGATATAACACATAGGGTTAGTGTTAACTAGGATCCAGTCCAGCATACTCTGTTTGGAACTGGTTTTATTTATTCGGGTAGGGACGGTAATAGTCTGAGTAAAGCCATGGAGGTTGATGTGAGTGGTTGGAAATTGGGAAATAAAACAGTTCCAATCAATATTAAAGTCACCTAATAGTATGGTTTCCTGAGGGAAAGAGGTTGAGAGCCAGCTCAGTAGGTTTTCTAGGCTAATGATATTGTTACCTGGGGAGATATAACAGCAAATGATGTAAATGGATTTATTTTTATTAATTTCTAGTTTGGTGATTAAGATTTCACTGTTGTTGAGTGAAGGTGGTTTAGACTCTACTAAGGTAACTAATAGTTCAGTTTTGTAGAGTATTGCTACTCCTCCTCCTTTACTTTAAACAGCTAAGAAATGCCACCAAAAAAGAAATTCTGCTCGATAAAAAAACTATTACCTTCACCTCCAACAAACCCACCAGCAAAAACCACAAAAGTTCTGGTCAGGCATTAACAAACTACTTCAGCCAGGGCACTCTAAACCTCCTGCCCCATCAGGTATCTCCCATAATAACCCTAAGCAAATTGCTGATGCCTTTAACAACTACTTCATTGAAACCATTCAAACTCTAGCTAAAACAATACCACCTGTTAGCATTAACCCATTAATCACCACAAACAGCCCAGTTCCCTCCTTTCATATACAACCCGTACCTACATCCCTTGTCTGCACCCTCCTTCAAAAACTCAAACCATGCACCCCTTCAGCTGACTGCCTACCAGCCGAATACCTGAAAATAGCCGCTAAAGCCATTGCTTATCCCATTTCCATCCTTAGAAATAGAACAATTACAGAAAGCACAATCCCTTCCATCTAGATTTCTAGATTCTAGACAGTCTCCCATAGCATCCCTCTACATAAGGGTGGTACTTGTACTGAGATTTCTAACTTTCGCCCAATTGCCTTACTCTCTCCAATAGCTAAAATAATGGAAAAATGCATCCATCAACAACTACTTGACCACCTTCTCCATAATAACTTACTTCCCAACTGTCAGTATGGTTTCAGGCCATTTCATAGTACCACCACTGCCCTGCCATCTTTTTCTGACTGTATAAACAAACATCGTAACAAAAACTCTCTTTCTTCTGCTCTATTTATTGACCTTTCAAAAGCTTTCGACATGGTTAACCATCACCTACTTATGGATATATTAAAAGCCCTATCCCTTGACCCACAGGCATTACTTTGGTTTAAATCCTATCTAGAAAACAGACCGCAAGCAGTACTCTGGGATAATAATCTATCTATGCACCTCCCTGTTAACATTGGAGTACCCCAAGGCTCTATTTTAGGCCCTCTTCTCTTCTCAGTTTTTATTAATGATTTAAATACCAAAATTCCACAAGCCACCTGTATACAATATGCAGATGATTCTACTTTAATATGTTCAGCTAAGTCCCTAACCTCTCTCCAGACCCTCACCCAAACAGTATTTAATATTGCTGAAAACTGGTTCATGCAACATTGCCTCCTTCATAACCACAAAAAAAAAAAAAAAAAAAAATATATATATATATATATATATATATATATATATATATATATATATATATGTTATTGTTGTCTTTTGGCTTTTCCCGGTTAGAGGTAGCCACAGTGGAACTCTGGTCCGCTAATGATTGGCAGTAGATTTTCACGAACGCCAAGGTGCCAGCTCGACATTCAACCTCCAGCGAAGGCACGCCCATTTACACATGTCTTTCATATGCCCACCTAACCACGGGGAGGACATGCAGACTCCACACAGAAGGCACTCACCACACTCCAGCCGAGAATCGAATGGGAGAACCTCTTGCTGTGAGGCAACAACACTACCGCTGCACCACCACACTGCAGGTCACACTACAGTGGGGATGAGAGCTCTGGACGAGGGTAAGGCAGTCCACACAACCTATCTAGACCTCGCCAAGGCCTTCAACACAATCTCCCACTCTGGAATCAGGGCAATATTTAAAAAGTGTCACTATTTTTGGACCTTGGTCCCCCATTTAATTGTGCCTTTGCCCCAATGTCTTGCTTGTGCGGTATGACTGAGTTTCAAGAGTGTAACCACGGTGTACCATAGTGGAAAAGAAAAGAAAAGTATATAAAGTATTACCTGTGCAAATGTATGTATTAATAGTAGATGTGCAAAGCTTTGAACATACAGAAATAAGTTGCAAAACATCAAGAAAATAAGCTGAACCTGTTTTACTAATGTGTTATCTCAGTTTCAGTGCAGCAAGTCTACAGCTAGAGGTTTTTGTATTGTCTTGAAACATTAATAAGAACTAGGTTGAAAAGGTAAACATGTTTGACTTCCAGGTCTACGCAAACATCAGACAGATATGTACTTCTGATGCAGAGATGTTAAAAGGAATGTTAGCTGCTGTTAGCCTGGGAAGTGAAGGCAGGTGACAAAGACTGATGTAATCTGAGCTAACCCAGCACTGATGTTGATTATTACTTTCAGATCTGTCTCAGAGAAAAGTCTTTGCATGTTGCATGTGTCTATGTATCTGGCAACATCCACTCATCTGCATTTGCCTTGCTAATAGTAAGGAACTAGGGAAAAGTAAAATCATTTACATGAAGATGGAAATATAGTAACAATGACATTAGATATTTGCTGTATTTATTTCAGACTGTCCTGTCTGTCTGTGCACTACTGTCTTTTATTGTGTACTTCAGATGTTCCAGGGATGTCAACATGCACCTGCATTAGCGCACACCTATTTGTGGGATGTAGGCAGGATGACATGGTACTGTAACGCTGCCCATAGGGGACACACAAAAGTCAATGGCAGTGATGTGTGTGGACACATAACAACACAGTCTGTCACAGCAGTCAGGCCATATCTGGTATTCCTGGTATCATACAAGTTTACTAGGCTATAGGCCCTGAGCAGCCGTATGCCTAGGCCACATGTTAGCCCATGTGTATGCAAAACAGCAGCTGATGTCCCTGTCCAACATGGACACAGGTGGTATCCCAAGGGTGTAAGTGCTGTTAACTATCCAGATGACCAGGTTACACCTGCAAAGGTGTAGGTAGCTATCCTTCCTGATGTAGACAGGGTGCCCATTCCACAAAAGGGTAATTGTGCGGTACACACATCTGAGCTGCCAACAAGGCCAGTTCAAATCACTTAACAGGTGGAGGTTGTGTGTGTGTGTGTGTGTGTGTGTGTGTGTGTGTGTGTGTGTGTGTGTGTGTGTGTGTGTGTGTGTGTGTGTGTGTGTGTGTGTTAACAGAGTGTAGCATGACTTGTACTCATGCAGAAGTCCCAGCAATGTGGAGTTCGTGATTGCCTGGCTTGCCAGAGTGAGGACACTCCTGAGAAGTATGTATAAAACTGGGTAGAGGGTTGGCCTTATAACCTATAAGTGTATGGTAGATGTTTGATGGTCTGCTATTCCCTGGTGGGGAACCTCTGTGACATCCCCAGGTGCTGCATGTGCTGTGTGATGTGAATGATGAACAGAGAAATATGCACATTACTGGTCCTCATGGAAGAACGTGAAACATCAGAATCAGGCTGCCAATGCATGCTGTGATGCCAGTATGTTGCCGATACCCACACAGACTGTGCTGATAGATGACAGGGGTAAGATGTGGGTGTTAGTGGTGGATAGTGCTGGCAAAAATGGATGTGTAGGTTCTGTACATAATGGTGGCCATTGTATGCGGTCCAGTGATTTGTTCCCCTTTTCATGTCTTTCAGGTGGGATGTACCAAAGATGGAACCTGCCCTTCTCAGAAGTGGAGACCACTGCAATCATTGATGCCCTCAGACTCCATCACTGGTTACTGTTGGGAAGGAGCTGACAAAATCAGCAGCAACACACTGCCCTGTCGGCAGACGTGGTAGCAAATGTCAACAATGTAGGCCACTGGGACAGGAGCTACGAAGAGGTCCGACACCATGCCACAGACCTCATGCACAGCAAAGGGCTACAGCTGTGGCCAGGGACTGTGCTGGCACAGGTGAAGGGCCTGCTACTCAAGCACTTCTCTCAGCAACTGAGGAGTTCCTTGCAAACCTTGGTTCAGCCACCGCTTCCCAGGAAACCAAGACTACATATGTCATAGAGGTGGGTGGCACAGATTCCACAACCGAGGAGCATACAGGTATGTCCCCAGTGGGCATCACATAAATACTGTAGCATTCATAGTGGCAGCCTTTGCATACCTGTATGCATATGTCAGGTCAATCTGCATTTGTGGGTGGGTATTTGTAATGCACACATTCGCACACATATTGTGAATGTCAGCAATTTGGGTAGTATCACAGCTTGTAGTGTATATGTTCATAAATGCACATATTATCCTGTAACAATGCCACATATGTGTGCTGACAATAACTCTCCCATACAACTCCATAGGTCTCTCTGGTGTGGCTGGGAAACATCAACCAGAAGCCTGTGAGTGTGGAACTGTCATGTTCTGGCTCACCTATACCCTAGGCATGTTAAGGGCAGCCAGGTTTCCATGCACACAACTGTTAAGCTTAGCCATACAACAATATGTGCATGTTCACTTGTGGTGGAGTTCACTGCAGTGCATCACATTGTTCATCACAAGAGCCTATTTGCAGGAGCTGTAACATACTGGCACGTACTTTTGTAGCCACTGTGCTATACATGGGTACATTAGTAGTGTGTACATGGATGCACTGTGTGTTAGGTGAAGGTCCATCATATACTCTCACTTAGTAGTAGCAACATTAACTGGACATAGCTGTACTGCATGTTGTTGAGGGTCTGCCCAGAGTGTGTCTGTTGTGGTCTGATTGCGTGTCGTGCATAGCATCAGTCAGAAGGTGTGGTCTGTATAATGCCTTTGTGTATGTGTGTGTGTGTGTGTGTGTGTGTGTGTGTGTGTGTGTGTGTGTGTGTGTGTGTGTGTGTGTGTGTCTATGTGTGTGTGTGTATGTATGTGTGTGTATGTATGTGTGTGGATCAGCAAACATTATAGTGCAGGAAGTAATGTACTTATGTTGTCTTCCCCTCACAGGTGAACATAGGGGTTGGGATCTCTCCCCCTCAAAACTTGATGTCAGTGTCTCATCAGACTCTAATGATGATGGTAGCCATAGTGAGGCACATATGGGGTTGTTGGGGCCTGAATCTGTGCCATTGGTTGACATCCCACTTCTACCCCAATGTCCCCACACACGGTCAGTATGCCCACATATACCCAGTCCCCAGCAGCCACAGATATCGGACAGTTGGAGGGTGGTGGCATTGAATAGGGTAGTGTGGTGACTATGGCATCTGTGACTGTAGATACTAGACATAGCCAGACAGCTGGTGAAGGCCCACATAGGCAGATTGACAAAGGTACTTGAAAGAGGACTGCTGGCCATCCAACCTGTCAGAGGTGTCACAGCACGTGTCACCCGACACATGTTTTGGTCCGTCATGGAGACACAGGCACATTGTGAATGGTACACCAGACAGATGCTCAGAGTCATGGATGCAACACTTCCTGGCATGCGTGACACCCTCCGTGGCATTGGTGATGCCGTACGTTATTTCGCTGATGTCATGGTTAGAAAGTGGGGTGAGACATTGTCAATACTTAACTGTGCAATGTCTGTGCTTGAACATGTGGTGGGATTAGGACATCGGACACGGGGATGTAGGTCAGCAACAACATCAGCTGAGAGCCCATTTGGCCATGCACATTCACACTCCTGTAGTGGCAGTACCACCAGCAGTACCAAAGGGAGGGTGCTGTCCACACCACAACATAGCAGGCTATGGGCATGTGGTCCTGGCTGGTCCCATGAGGGACACAGATCCAGCAGACAGCAGTCACCAGCAGGAAGTGGTACCACATCCGGCCTTGGGCAAGGTGGTGGCAGTGACACTCCTGGCAGGACCAGTTCCCATGTCCGTGGCCGGAGACAGTGAACTGTACATCCTGCCTTGTATGGTCTGCAGCTGTCCAACATACCCTTATGTAGGGCTAGCACATGGCTTGACTGTGTGCATGCACACACTCACACATCACTATCACATGCAGGTCAACACCAGACACACACAGCTCCTTTCCATGGCCCAGCTGAACACCACCCCTCCAGACTCACACACACATGATGTCAACTGTATGGTCTAGCCTAGACCTTTGGCAACCACACACCACACCCTCTACATGTGATGATACCTGTGCCACATCCCTGTTATCCATACCATTGATGCAGGGACATACTAAGATGTGTCTGATGGACAGGATGAATATAGTACAGGTAATGCCAGTGTGTAGTATACTGCTGTTATGCCATGTAAGGTGCTGTCTGGTGCTAATTGTCATGGGTACACATTGAAGTGTATGTACCTTGTGCCATGATGCTTTATTGCTGCTAGTACTGCTGACTGACTGTTGTCCAGCAGACCTTATTCTGTTTCTGTTCCAGGTGTCTGTACATCCTGGGGAGCTGCTGCCATTACCGAAGCTGAGTATGGTGGAGTGGAAACACAGAGACTTTTTCATCGCCAAGGTATGGCTGTATATATCCATATTTACCTAGGTGTACATGCATGCAATGTGAGGGACAATGGGGGCAGACAGCATAACCTTGCATGCATACCCTTGGCACAGCCAGCTAGCCTTCATACATGATTCATAATATCACAGGTTCATAGTTACAAAGGAGGTTATTAGAATACTGGCCCTGTGTCCCTTACAAGGCTAGCCATTACTTTATCCCCATACTGACCCTGGGTCCCTCACAAGTCTAGCCATTACTTTATCCCCAACAGAGTTGCTCCTGGCATTGTTGAACCCAGGTTGACCCCCAGGGGTCCTAATGAAGAGATGAAAATTCAGCAAGCAAAGGAGGGTAGTAGTGCTGAAATTGAATTCATCTTCAAGTCTTGCTGAGTACCTTCACAAGGTGGACCCTGTTTTTTGCAAAATCTCACGAAGGCAACACTGATATACAGACTGTATTTATATACCATATATCATGGACAGAAGTAAGTTAAAAACAAAAAGAGGTAGCTGGGTGCACAAGACCCAGGATAAAAAAGTGCCCAATCCTATAGGTGCACTGGTGCCAGGACTGGAAAAAAAATGACAGTGTAGAATCCTCAAAATAGAGAAACATTCCTACAATGGGTCCAGGCCAGGAATAGGGGGAAGATGGCTCCCCTGTTGCAGAAAGAAGTAGTAGTCCACAAAAATCACAAAAATTGATTGGCCAAAAAAGAGCCATAAAGATGATAGAGTGGACTATTGAAAATAAGAAAGAAATTATGTATTGTTATTACTATTTAAAAAGCCCAGAATTTCCAGACACAAGATAAAATGATTATGAGAGAAATAGGAAAGAAAAATACTTCTGCAAGAAAAACTGTCAGAAGCTTCAAATACCGATTTTTGAAAAACAGTATATAGATCAAGAAACTTTGATCTGATTGGAAAAAGAAGCATCTGAGAAAATGCAAAAATATAAACAACAAAACCTAGATATATTTGAAAAATATAAAAAAGATATATGCACATGGGAATGAAAGAGAGATTTGATATAGTGCAATATTTATGCAAAGGAGAAAGTTAAATTAACTAATGTAGAGAAGGCACTCTCAAAGATATTTAAAGAGAAATACAGGCAAAAGCATCCAGATATGGAAAATTTCACAATAAAAAATTAATAGCACAAAGATGTAATGTGGAAAAGAAGATCAGTAAAGCTGAAGTTAAAGAAATAGAAGTTGAAGTTATGGAGGGCCTGCGAAGTGAAGGATTTAATGCAGAAGGTCTAACACAGACTACATCACAGCATGATGGAGTGAGTCCCCAGAATAAGGAAAAGCAAGAAGATCAGGAGACATGTGAAGAGGAAATATGGACATGTGAAAGGAAAAGAGATTTAATGTGGTGTAATATTTATGCAAAGGAGAAAGCAAAACTAACCAATACAAAAAGAGCAGCACCAAAGGTATTTGAAGAGAAATGCAGGCAAAGGAATCCAGACATGGAAAACTTTGCAATACAAAAAATAAGGAGATTAAGGGGAAAAGTAGAAAAAGAGATTAGTAATGGAGAAGTAAAAAAGAAATAGAAATTGAGGTAATGGAGCAGCTGCAAAGAGAAGGATTTAGTGTAGAAAATCGAATGCAGAAAGCACCACAACAGGATAGAGCAATGGATATCCAAATTAAGGAGAAACTAGTGGAACAGGAAGCAATTGGTCAGGTGCCATATCAAGATATTTTGGAGCCTTCCACAGGAAACCAGTATAAATGTTTGCCTGAAGCTAGACAGCAAGGAAAGGAACAGGAAACTGTGGAAACTTTGATGCAGTCAATGCTGAGGAGTGATAGGCCAGTGAGTTCCAATATGATAGAGCAATGGATGGTGCAGGATGAAGTTGAAGCGAATGTGCCACACGAAGATGTTATAGGATCTTCTACAGAATGCCCGCAGGAAGTGGAAAATAAGGGATGTGCCCTCAGTTTGTAAGAAAATTAGTTAAGAGAAGAGTTGCTTGATTTAATAGACATAGACAGATATATCAAGATCAGGGAAAGAAAGAGATTGCAGAAGGTTAATAAAACACCAAAAGTCAGAAGTTTGATAAAACAAATGAACAGAGTAATTGGACTGTTCATAGAGATCCATGTGATATAACAGAAGTAAACAGACTATATTACTGTACTGCTAATTAATAACTGATAACGTTCTACCACAGGAACACAGGGTAGCAAGGGAAAAGAAGGGGAGAAAGTGAATACTATCAATGAAATATTGAATAGAGAAAACTATAAAACAGCTAAGATAAGAAGTGTCACTGTTAGAAAATTATAGAAGAGGGAACAGAGCAACAAAAATACTAAGAAAGATGGATGTGATAAAGCAATGCGTAGTATTAGAACAGACCAGGCTCCATTATGTGCTATCATAAGCAACAAACTAAAAATTTCAGCACAGGCAGAAAGACTTAAAAGATACGAAGATAAATTTATATAATAAAAGTGCAAAATACACAATTTATTTATGATCCAAAAACATTTTATAGAAAATTGGGAAATAAGGTAAAAGGAATTGAAAGACCACCATAATAAGAAGAAATAGATACATTTTGGAGAAGTATCTATGAAGATCCTGTAGAACATAACAAAGATGCTAAATGGATAGAAGAAGTAAAAGAAAGAATAAGAAGTTTAAAGATACAGGATATGAAATGGGATGAAATAACAGCCAGAGAGATTGAAACAGAATTAAGAAAAGCCTCTAACTGGAAAACACCAAGCCCAGATGCAGTACCTAACTTTTGGCTTAATGTATTAACTTCATTGCATGAGGGTTTAACCATAAGTAAGAACTATTTATATGCACACCCCGAACAGACACTGCACTGGTTAACAACAGGAAAAACAATGCTCTTACTTAAGAATTAACCCACAACCTACCCTAAAAATTATAGACCAATAACTTGTCTTCCAGTGAAGTATAAACTAATAGATGGGAATCAACACCGACAGAGTTTAAAGTAATTTAGAATAAAACTCAATTATGGCAGTAGAACAAAAGGGCAATAAATGAAAGTCATATGGAACAAAGGATCATTTGTTGTTAAACAAAGTTATAGTGGACAACTGAAAGAAGGGGCAGAATCTAAGTATGGCATGGATTGACTACAAAGCGTTTGATAGTATCCCACATTCATAGATAAAAGAGTGCTTAAAAATGTATAACATACACCCAACACTGATTGACTACATTACAGTAACCATGGAACAATGGCAGACCACTTTGCAATTAAGCCATGATAAAGGACAGATTATTATCCCAGGGATAACAATTCAAAGGGATATTCCAGGGTGACTCTTTGTCACCGTTGCTATTCTGCCTTGCCATTAATCCATTAAGCTGTTTACTTAACAGCTTAGGCCATGGCTACAATTTGGCTCCTAGAAAACAACAAAATCTAATGACTTCTCATCTTCTCTTTGTCGATGATTTAAAACTGTATAGCTCATGAGACAAGGAACTGAAAGCACAGCTGCAGGTTGTCAAAACTTTTTCAGATGATATTGGAATGTCATTTGGTCTTGATAAATGTGAAAAATCAATCTTTAAAAATGGAAAACTGCAGCAGCAGGAAAACATCAGTTTGGGACAAGAATGTGATATAAAAGAACTTGAGCAAGAGGGAGTGTATAAATACTTGGGAATTGATGAAGGATCAGCAATATAACATGAACAAATGTGAATAAAACTCAACAGGGAGTACTTTAGAAGACTTTAATCCTGAGAACAGAACTGGCATCTAAGAACAAGATTCAAACTATAAATCAATTTGCTCTTCCTGTCCTAAGTTATAGTTTTGGAGTGATTGACTGGCCCTAAAAGTTTTGAATAGATTGGATATTAAAACAAGAAGGATGCTTAATGCTCACCAAATGATTTATAAAAATCATTGCATACCAAGATTATATAGTCCCCATTCCAAAGGAGGGATGGGCCTCCTTGAAATTGATGACATGTATAGATCTGCAATTTTGGAGCTCCACACATATCTACTGACCTCACAAGATCCAAATGTAGTGAAAGTTTTGAAACATGATGAGAATAAATCTAATATGACGTCTCTGCTTAATATAGCTGAAGCATATCGACATCAAGCAGGAATGGAAATCAAACCAGAAGTAGATAAAAAACAGCCAGCAACTGAATGTGCTAAAAATCAAAAGAAAGAATGTAAGGTGAAGGACCAGATGAGAAGGCAAGAAATGTGGAAAAACATAAATATAGTTGCAAGTATAGAAAACTTCTGGAAGAGCCTCATGCTGATCAAGAATGAATGCAGGAATGGTTAAGGAGAGGCAAATTCAAACCAAGAAATGAAAGGTTAATACTGGCAGCCGAAGATAGTGGGCTATGTACATGCTGGTTTACAAAGTCCATTGAACATGTGGGAGAAACATACAGATCGAGGTTTTGTAAAACTGAATTGGAAACAATCACACACCTTGTTGCGAGTTGCGATGCACTAATGGCAGAGGGAATGTATACTGAAAGGCGTAATAATGTGGCGAGACTGTTACACTGGAGATTGTGCAAACATTATGGTATCAAAGTAGCCGAAAAACACTGGAAACATGAGCTACAAAGAATCATAGAAAATGATAAAGTTTATATCACATGGGATCACCCATTACCAACAGTCCAAATAGATGCTAGAAAACTGGATATAGTGGTCCAAGAAAAGAAGACAAAAGTAGCATTGATCATTGAAATTGCCACACCCAGTGACTACAGTGTCTTGCATATAGAGGGACACAAAGTCAGAAAATACCTGGATCTGCAGGCAGAAATGAGAGCCATGTGGAAGAAAGATATCCAGACAGTTCCAATAGCAGTAGGAGCAACGAGTCTTATAAAAACTAATCTACAATCGTATTTAGATATGTTAACACTCTATATAACCCTATACAAATTGAAGAAGGCGTCATTACTAGGCACATTGCAGGTGTGGTGAAGAGCACTTCTGGCTGACATCAAAGATTGAAACAATACTAATTTCATGAACTTTAATCGTACTTTGACTTAGGAATGGGGTCCATTCCCATCATGGTATTAGAAACCCAAAAGACTTGGAGAAATTAAAAAATGACAGAAGTTGTTTTTCCCATTCACTCAACCTTGATGCAGTTGATGAGGGTATGCATGGTAGTGGGTTTAACATGTTTGAGGAATGTAGTCCTGACACAGGGCAGCCTCTGGGAGCCAAACCTGACTCTCCATCATGTGTTTTTGCTATCTCATATGAGATGCAGGCCTCTCATGCCGGTAGTGCTCACAGAGTTATACTTTTGTATATGGGGCAGCTGTTGAAGGGCTGAGCACAACATTGACACCTGTGGACAACCTGACCAGTACCAAGTGCTGCAGTACTGATTACAGGCTGTCTGTGTGGAGTTGGTGTTGAGAGCCATGGCTGACCTTTGTGGGTGTTAACATAGCCTTTATAGTTTCTGCAACTTGCCATGCTGCTAATGTATTGTTGTAGTGACTGAGGACTATTCAGAGGTACTGGCCACCATTTGTCTGGATGCAGTCCCTTTACCTATGTAGTGAACCACATACAAGCATTTTCTGACCACTGCCACTACTTGCTGCCTGACTGCAACATTGTTGGCATCCTGACTACCCAGGTCTGCCATCGCAGTCTGTGTATTTATGTGGTTGTTGCTGATGTGGAGAATACTGAGGCCATGTCCTTGCTGTATGGTATGCTGACACCATTGTCCACATTCACCATGAGGTCAGGACCTTGGCACAATTCCATACCCACTGTATGGCCCATTGCAGTGTGTTAACAGCAGTTTGTGGCTCAATGACAGACTGCACACTACTTACAGTTGACACAGCCTTAGGCAGTACCTACACATGTGGGTGGTGCCAGTTAACATTCTTGCATATATATACATGTGGGTCATTGGAGGTAGCAGGTAGTCACAGGGCCTTCACATGTCTACATATTGCACACACATAGGTGACACAGATTGTGGTTGCCACCTTATTAAATGTGGACTGTGGGACACGTCTTGTAGTAACATAACAGTTGGCAGGACATACCATACCCACGGCAAGTGCAACGCACAGAGCTTCCTTTGGTGTGCTACTATGACACCATCTTTGTGTGACATTACCTTAGCTTATGCCATTTGTCATAACATTGAGGTGCTTCTGATGTGCAAAAACTGCTCTATGCAATTAGTAGACAACTTTATGCATTGTTTGTTGTCCTACACTCTTAGGACCTCTGTATTATTTCAGTTGTCGTCACAGGTCACACCTTGCCAAACATGGACTGCAACCTGCAGGGTGGTACAGATGGTCAGATGGTGGCCCTACCTCTGACCTCTACATATTTTTTATTTTATTTATTTTACATTTGTTGACCGGGAAGGCCTGACTGGATATATGTCCATTTTCAGTGGAGGCCTGGGGAGAAAAGTTCCATACAGAAGACATAAGACAGAACAGCATAATACAATGTAAAATACGAGAAATACAATTCAGATGTATTTTTACATATTTACTTAATGAAATCATTCCACTATTAGCATAATTCAAGATAGAGTTTATACAATATATTTGTAGGTCATTTTCCAAGTTCCCAGCCCAACATTCAAAAAGTTCATATATATTTGTGTGTTTCTTTGTAAAATACATTCTAGATTTCACTTAAACAACATGTTAGTACAGAGTAATAAAAGTTCGGATTCAGAGACACAGCTAGGAGACCCTAATTGAGTGCACAGTAGTAAAGTGTAGGGATTAGTCTGGGGTAGAGCAAGGACAGAGCCATCGCATAGTGAACTATTGTAAGTTTTTTTTTTAATTGGGTTGGAGAGGGTTGTAAGGTTAGTTCTGTAGGAAGAGAGTTCCAGATTTTACCAACTGAGTTCATAAATAGAGCTTCCCCAGCTGAGTTGTTAGCTTTGAAGATGAAAGCTAACATTTTGTTAGAGGATCGAAGAGTTTTAAGGTTCTGGTAGGGGGTGATGAGAGTTTTAAGATCAGGTGTCCATTCTGGCTGGTAGAGAATCTTGTGAGCGGTTACTAGTTGGTTAGTTAGTAGAAGGTTAGGTAGTTCAAGCCAGCTTAGTAGTTTGAGGTTGTGGCAATAATGGGCCCTATAGGCACAGGCGGTGGCAAATCTGGCAATATGATTATAGCAGGTTGTGAGCTTGTTCAGGGAGGTTTTACTCAGGTTGGTCAATAAGGGGAGGCATAGAGAAGTGTGGATAGTAGATGAGTGCAAGCAATAACAGTTCTGGCTAGGGGAGTTAAGATGGGTTTGATTCTATGTAGAGAGCCACGTTTTTTATTTACTGTTTTCATGGTGTGGTCAATATTTAAGTCAAACTTTAGGTTGTTGTCAACTATAACTCCTAGTAGTTTGGTTGAGGGGTATGGTAAGATAATAATGACATTGTTAGATTTAATGGAGAAGGGTATAGAGGAGGTCTTACGAGATTGGGAGAACTGCAGCAGTTTTTTTTTTGAGAGGTTTAGTATTTGAAGGCGATAGAGGAGCCAATTTTCAACTATGCTAAACGTGTTTTGGGATAGTGTCAGTAGTTCTTCTGAGGTTGTAGCAGAACAGATTAGGGTTGAGTTGTCCACGTATTGAATACAGGTAATGTCTGGTATTACTTTATGCAAGTCATTAATGAATATGGAAAATAGGAGGGGCCCTAAGATGGATCCTTGGGGGACTCCAGGTGTTATAGGTAAGAGGTTAGATAAGTTATCTTTCCACAGGACTGCCTGTTTTCTACCTTCCAGATATGACTTAAACCATTGTATAGCATGGGTGTTTAGGGAGATTTTTTTCTAGGGTTTGCAGGAGAAGTTGATGGTTTACCATGTCGAAAGCTTTGGACTGATCTAGGAAGATGACTGAGGAGAGTTTATTGCTATTACGGTTATGATTTATGACATTGTAAAGGATAGTAGGGCAGTGGTGGTACTGTGGTTTGGTCTGAAGCCATGTTGAGAATTTGACAGGTGATTGTTATCAAGAAGATAGGCTAGGAGTTGTTTTTGGATACATTTTTCCAGGATTTTGGCTAAAGGAGAGAGTATTGCTATGGGTCTGTAGTTGGAGAGGTCAGTGGAACTGCCTCCTTTGTGGAGTGGAATGATATGGGATACCTTCCAGGTAGTGGGAATGGTAGCTTCAGATATGGATCTGTTGATCATAATGGATATAGGGTAGGCTACAGCATCAGCTGCGTTTTGTAGGTAGTCTGCAGGGAGGAGATCAGTGGCAAGGGTAGTTGGTTTTAGTTTTCTAATTAGTTTAAGGGTAAATGATGTTGAGACTGGTTGAAATTTGAAGGTAGTTTGGGTACTGGGTGTAGAAGCAGATGGATATGGTGCACTGGGGGATAAGTTATTGGCTAGGTTTTGGATAGTTTCTGTAAAGATGCTATAGAAAAAGTTGGCAACCTCTGCTGGAGAATTTGAGTTGGAAGTGAGGGGACAGGGGTGGTAGATAGTCCTGGATGGAGCAGAGTGTTTAAAGTTGCCCAGAATGTATGTGGTTTGTTCTAGTGTTTTTGTTGTAGGTTGTGATAGTAGCTTTTTTTTGTCAGTTGTGACAGATTTTTTTGTGTCATTCCTTAATTGTCTATAGTGGAGTTGATCTGTGAGTTTTTTTGAGGCATGCCAAGTGGCCCAAGCTTTATTTCTTAGTAAGAATTTTTGCCTAGTTGCAGCTATAAGCCATGGGGTACTTTGGTTTTAGTCCTAATGGTACGAGCTGGAGCATAGCTGTCTAGGCTGGATAAGAATTTAGTATTAAAGTATTTTACAGCTTCCTCTAGTGGAAGATGCTTAAGTACTGACCAGTTGTAGAGTTTAAGGTCTGTTTGGAAATTCTTAAAGTTAAAATTTTTCTTGTTCCTGATTGTTTTGTAGGTGGGTTGTTTGTGGATTTCAGCCTTTTGCCTGATAATATAGGTGAGATGGTGATCACTTATGTCATCAGGCAAGGTTCCGGCTATATACATGAGTGGGTGTTTTGTTAATAAGTATCCAAGCTAATATAGTTTCTTTATTGTTAGGTTTAGTAATCCTGGTGGGGGAGGATATGACTTGTGAGAAACCATAAAGGTTAATGTGGTAAGTGGGGGGGGGGGTTCAGAGAAGCATGAGTACCAGTCTATATTAAAATCTCCGAGTACAATGGTTTCTTGGGGATAATTATTTGACACCCAGTTTAGTATGTCCTCAAGTACTGGTATGTTTTTGCCTGGGGGGATGTAGACACAGATAATATATATACTTTTGCTTTTATTGATGTGTAGTTTAGTAGTGATGATTTCAGCATTAGTATTTTGGATAGGTTGATGGATGTCAGTGGTCATTTCTATAATGGATTTGTAAAGAACAGCTACCTCCCTCTCTTTTTAGTAGTACAGTCAAGTCTAAATATATTGTAACCTGTGGTATGACCTCATTATCTAAGGTGCTTGCAGCTACCCCCCCCTCCCTTTTTGGCAGTACGGTCGTGTCTAAATATATTGTAACCTGGTGGTATGACCTCATTATCTAAGGTGCTTGCAGCTACCCCCCCCTCCCTTTTTAGCAGTACGGTCATGTCTAAATATATTGTAACCTGGTGGTATGACCTCATTATCTAAGGTGCATGGTTTAAGCCAGGTTTCAGTGTGACAAAGAATATCAGGAGAAAGGTGATCTAGTAGGGCATGGAGGTGCTGAACTTTATTATTTAGGCTTCTGATATTTAAATGGCTGACCAGGAGTTAGTTAGGAGGTCTGTTTATGGTACACTTTATAGGGTTGAGGTAGTATTGATGCTAGAGTTATTGGTAGAGGATGGACCTGGGTTTGGGTGGATGTCTCCATTCATGGTGAGGTTACTTTGAGATTTAATGATTAACTTCAGAAACTTAAAAAGAAGGCTTTGGTATTTTTTAGTTTTTGGGTTGATGTATCAATTTCTAATAGCATTGATGAGGTGTTTGACGAGGTAGCTATGGGGGGAGTAAGTAGATGTTCTAGCTGATTAGGTACAAGCAGTGTGATAGTATGGCTTCTTGGGGAGTGAAAACAATGAATCACTTGTTATTCATAAGCAGTTAGTATGTAAGGGATAAGCAACAGTGGTATGACGGAGAAGGTCAACAAGAAGTTGAATGAAGATAGTATTGGGGCCTTGGTGGGGTAAGGGTGGAGGTAATGCGGTTTGAAGTAGAAGAAGAGTAATTAGTGTAGGTGTGGTGGTTTGTGTTAATTGTTTCTTGGTTTGTTGATTGGTTGTTAAGAGGTGGGTGTGGCCAGGTAGTATAAGTGTAGTGGTGCTGGAGTCGGGTGGTATTTGGGGGCAGGGTAGGGGAGGTGAGTGAGCCCATAGGGTGAACAGAGTGGGTAGAGCCAAGAAGAATTGAGGACTGTAAAAAAGTATCAGTAACTGCAGCTCATACACATAAAGATTGGGCTGGAGCTATGTTGTAAGGGAAGTAGTGTAGGCAAGATTTAAATGTGGGTTAGCTAGTCCAGGAGGGTAGAGGGAGTTATCAATTATACAAATGGGGAGACATATGTCTGCAGAATGTCCTGATGTTTGCCACATATTTTGTTTCCGTTTGTCATAACATTATGGTTTTCTGGGAAATTGTTGGAAAAGCCTGACAGACTAGCATTACAGATTAATGACGGATATTGTCATGTCACAACATATACCCTTTGAAAAGTGCATTCAAATGTATAAGCTGTTCTGGTATCTACTTTCCATGCGTGTCACAGCAATATGTGAAGCTTGTGCTCAAATGTGTGGCCTTTGCCTCACTGTTCCGTATGTCTTTAACCAGATGTCTGTCTGTGAGGGTTTGAGAGGTATGCTAGTGGCCATAACACAGTTAAACTGCTGCAAGGGGATATACATACATACGCACACACACAACAACTCATGACCTGCCTTGTTGACAGTAGAACGTCTACCTGCCTAGTTTTACATACAATACTGCTATATATATAAAACACAAGCACCACAACGCTACCATAGTGTTCCAATGTCTGCCACTACTATTCAGGTGGGTGACAATTGCAGGGTCTGTTAAGATTGCCAGTGGGGGGATCACAGGCCCTTAACATGGTAGAGCCATCACAAACACACACACACACAGCTGACTGGGGATATGCATTGAAACACACAAGCACACAGAGTTGACAATTGTCTGATAATAACACCTGCCTATCTTGTTATGTACAATACAGACTGACATGACTATTGCATGTGCCACAGTGCTTTTGTCTTAGAAAATGTGTAACTGTGCTTCTAAGGTGGATGACATCTGTAGGGGCCCTAACTAGGTTGTCAATGGGGGAGTTAACAGGGTGGAACAGCCACAAAAAATGGTATAGCCACTGCATACACACAGGCAAGACAGCCACAGGGGATATGCATACAGACACACATACACTCACACAGTTGGCAATAGTCAGATTAGAACACCTACCTATCTACTTGTATGTACCATAGTGCTACATACATATTGCATGTGCCACAGAGATTATATGCCAGTGGCATAACTCACAACCTCTTACACCAATTAATCTTGGGAATGCCTTCATGAATGGTGGAATAAACCACACAAAATAGGGACTGTTCTGACATATTGATCTTACAAACCTAGACAACTGATAGGGTAACAGATCTTGCATCAACATAACTTTTCAGATGAGTATGACATTTGAAGCTGACATGTCTGTCAGTACAGCATCTCTCACATATTTGCCAATGATTTGTCATAATACTCCATTATTATGGGACATGGACCATATATGTTGCAAACATCTGTACATTCTGCATACATCTGTACAGATGACTAGTATGGCCTGTAGAGTTTGACATGGTGTATCTACGGTGGATGACAACAACAGGCTCTTTAAAGTAAAGCCATGGGAAGGGTGTCAACAGGCCTTAAAATGGTATAACCAACACACACAGGGGATATGCTTCATACAAAAACAGTAGTATAGTTGGCTGTATAAAGATTCAAACCCCTCCCTACCTAGTTATATGTCAACAACCACAGATAAAACCAGTAATGTAAAGAAAACGAACACTGGCCACTGAAACTGGATACAAAGTTTAATTAGAGCTTTTGTCTGTTGACTTCTTTAGATTAAAACAGGAACTTTTCATACATCACTTCCTTTTATAGCCAGGCTAATCACTTCATTAAAGCAAAATGCACCTAAAATTCACTGGTGATTTTATCATTATACACAGTTGAATTTCACCTTATAAACTGTATTAAAACCATACTTCTTTATTTACATATTGCATATAACCCATCAGCCCCATCTCAAATTTAAAATAAAATGCAATCCAAAATACATTTCCAGATAAATAAATCATGTACTTAAAATAGGCAAATATTATTGTGTTGCCACAAGAATATACATGTGTGCCCTCCCCCTAAAAATATAGTTCAGCTTTTAATTTTAAATAGCTGGAGAGAGAAACTACATCATTTAGTCTGGGTGGGTTGGTGGCATCCACTCTAAGTTGCCCATAAATACTTTAAATTCTAGAAACAGTTCCTTCGCCCCCCCCCCCCCCTACTATCAGATACTACTTGATCAATGGCTACAAATTTAAACTTGTGATCTGGGTTCAAAATAGCATGTACAGCCAATACATTATTTTCATTACCCTTACTGATGTCATACATATGTTGGCAAATATGAACATTAAATGCTTTCTTAGTCTTCCCTATGTAAAAACTTTCACAGCCTGGACATAGGGCGACATATACAATGTGTGTACTGTTACAGTTCGACCTGAAATTTAGTTGAACCGTACCATACCTTGGAATAAAAACTTTTTTCTGTTTCTAATACGTTAGCACATTGGTTGTAGTGTCCACATTTTAACATACTGTCTTTCTTATAGTTTTTATTCCCCTCTTTATTTCTTTCCAACAAATCTTTGACACATGCATCTTTTTTGTATATGACACATGGTCTACCACCAACATTTTAAGGACCTCTTTACTGCTTTTGAATATAAACCAATTCTTTTTTAAAATATCTTTTAAATCATAAAACTGCAAATTGTACGTGAGAATAAAAGCCCTGTTAAACTCATTTGTGTTCCTTGACCCCACATCAATGTCTTTATTGTTGCTTTTGTCACCTTCCTCTGAGCCCAACAATGGAAGAAAATGTCCTTTGACTCTCTTTTCTGTAACTTCACATAAAATCGGTTCAATTTAACTATTAGGGTATCCCCTCCTAAGTAACATACCCCTTAACTTTTCCCTTTCTTCAGTGTACATTTCTAGGTCACTGACCATCCGTGCTAACAACACACATAGGCCCTTAACTAAAGATCTTTTTTGAAAGTCAGGGTGCTCACTTTCAAAGTACAGGGGAGTGTTAGAATATATGAGCTTTCTGTAAATGGTGGTGGTAAACCTTTTCTGTGAATCATCTTTGGTTATAAGGATATCCAAAAAAATTCATTCTATTACTATGTTGTTCCATGGTAAAGCTCAAAAAAGAATAGCTCCTATTTAGATATTCAAAAAACTGGTACAGCAATAGCTCGGTTCCTCCCCAAAAAATAAGTATGTCATCAAGAAATCTTCCATAAAACAAACATTGTTTAAACCATTGGCAAGTAAACACTTGAGTCAGCTCCCATTGAGCAAGTACAATATTTGCAAGCAGGGGGGCATATGAAGCCCCCATTGCCACACCTGTAGTTTGCTTAAAAATCTGATTCTCAAAAATAATAAAGTTGTTGTTGAGCACTGTTTCCATAAGGGTCCTAAACATAGGTATTCTACTCTGGCTAAAGTTTGTTTGTTTACATAGAAAGTCATAGAACATATCAAGTCCTTCTTCATGGGGTATAACGCTAAACAAATCTTTAATGTCTATAGCTACTATAATTAACTTTTTCCTGTATAAATCTTGTTTTATTTTCTTTAAACAGTCCCAGGAATCCTTCAATATATGTTTATGTTCTGATAAAATTGTGTTAAAGTGAAAATCAATAAACTTAGCTAAAGTGGTTGTTTTTGATGCCTTTGCATCTACAATAGGTCTCAAATGTGGGTTGCTGGTGCTTTTGTGTATTTTGGGGATTCCAAATATGGTTGAAACTTTAGGATATGTCTGAATTAAGTAATTGGATTCCTCCCTTGTTATTTGAAAATTTAATAATAAATCATTTAATATGACATCAACTTTCCTGTATGCTATGTGTAGCTCATTTAATGACACTTCTTCATAACCATCACCATATAGAATCCCCAGTATCTTCTCTATATACATACGTTATCCATCCATATCCATTACCACCAGCCCCCCCCCCCACCTTTGTCAGGTTTCATAACGCGTATAGACCTGTTTGTTGTTATACTGTGCAAAAGCTTTGTCTCTGCTTCTGTTAAATTGAATATATTAGTCTTTTTTTTTTGATAACATTAACCTGATGTCATTATTACATACATTTTCAAATAGTTGAACTGTTGGGTGGGGTGAGGGGTTAAAGATGTTGATGTGGGGTGAAGGAACACAAATGAGTTTAACAGGACCTTTATTCTCACGTACAGTTTGCAGTTTTATGATATAAAATATATTTTTAAAAAGAATTGGTTTATATTCAAAAGCAGTAAAGAGGTCCTTAAAATGTTGGTGGTAGACCATGTGTCATATACAAAAAAGATGCATGTGTCAAAGATTTGTTGGAAAGAAATAAAGAGGGGAATAAAAACTATAATAAAGGCAAGATATTAAAATGTGGACACTACAACCAATGTGCTAACGTATTAGAAACAGAAAAAAGTTTTTATTCCAAGGTATGGTCTGGTTCAACTAAATTTCAAGTTGAACTGTAACAGTACACACATTGTATATGTCACCCTATATCCAGGTTGTGAACGTTTTTACATAGGGAAGACTAAGAAAGCATTTAAAGTTTGCATTTACCAACATATGTATGACATCAGTAAGGAAAATGAAAAGAATGTATTAGCTGTACATACTATTTTGAACCCAGATCACAAGTTTAAATTTGTAGCCATTGATCAAGTAGTATCTGATAGTATGGGGGGGACCAAAGGAACTGTTTCTAGAATTTAAAGAATTTATGTAGCAACTTAAAGTGGATGCCACCAACCTACCCAGGCTAAATGATGTAGTTCCTCTCTCCAGCTATTTAAAATTAAAATCTGAGCTATATAATTAGGGGGCGGGGCACACTTGTATATTCTTGTGGCAACACAATAATATTTCCCTATTTTAAGTACATAATTTATTTATGTGGAAATGTATTTTGGATTGTATTTTATTTTAATTTTGAGATGGGGCTGATGGGTTAAATGCAATATGTAAATAAAGAAATATAGTTTTACTGCATTTTATAAGGCAAAATTCAACTGTGTATAATTATAACAAAAACACCATTGACCTTTAGGTTCATTTTGCTTTAATGACATGTGATTAGCCTGGCTATAAAAGGAAGTGATGTATGAAAAGTTCCTGTTTTAATCTGAAGATGTCAAGTGTAACAAAAGATGAAAGTACTAATTAAACTTTGTATCCAGTTTCAGTGGCCTGTGCTTGTTTTCTTTACATAGTTAGTTATATGTACTATAGTAGGGCCTATTTATCACATGCAACATGCAGGTTATATGCCTAGGCAATCTCCAACAGTGGATCTAAGGTGGATGACATGAACAGGCCCTGTAAAGTAATGCAATGGGAGGGGTCACTAGTGTAGAACAGGCCTCAAAATGATAGCCAACACATACAAGAGACATGCATCTCACATACATACACACACACACACACGCACACACACGCACACACACACACACACACACACACACACACACACACACACACACACACACACACACACACACACGCACAAACTAGCACAGTTGCCAGTATTGAGATCAGAACCCCTACCTATCTAGCTTTCTGTACTATAGTACTACAGATTTATTGAGTGTGTCACAGAGCTTACAGTGCTGAACTGTGTCAAAAGGTACTTTTAAGGTTAATGACATCAGCAGGCCTTGTAAAGTAGGGTAATGGGAGGTTTACTGGGTGGAAAAGGCCACAAAATGCTTTAACCCACAAACACACATACACACACACACATACATGCACACACACACACACACACACACACACACACACACACACACACACACACACACACACACACACACACACACACACACACACACACACACACACACACACACACACAGTAGCCAGTACTGAGATTAGAACCCCTACCTATCAAGTTATATTTACTATAGTACTACATATTTATCATGTACACCATGGAGCTTATAGAGCTGAGGAGTGTCCACAGGTACTTCTAAAGTGAATGACATCAGCAGGCCTTGTAATGTAGGGAAATGGGATTTTTACTGGTTGAAAAAGGCCTCAAAATGCGTTAACTACAAACACACACACACAGCTGCCAGTGTTAAGATTAGAACTCCTAACTAGTTATATGTACTATAGTGCTATATATTTATCATGTGCACCACAGTGCTTATAGGGCTGAAGAGTGTCCAAAGGTACTTCTAAAGTGGATGATATCAGCAAGCCTTGTAAAGTAGAGCAATGGAAAGTTTACTGGGTGGAAAAGGCCTCATAAAGCTTTAACCTGCAAACTCACACACACACACACACACACACACACACACACACACACACACACACACACACACACACACATACAGTTGCCAATGCTGAGGTTAGAATCTCTACTTATCTAGTTATATGTACTACAGTGCTACGTATTTATTGCATGTGCCACATAGCTTATACGGTTGAAGAGTGTCCAAAGGCACTTCTAAAGTGTATGACATCAGCATGCCTTGCAAAGTAGAGCAATGGGAAGTTTACTGGGTGCAAAAGGCCTCAAAAAACTTTAACCTGCAAACACACACACACACACACACACACACACACACACACACACACACACACACACACACACACACACACACACACACACACACACACACACACACACACACACACACACACACACACACACACACACACACACACACAGACATACAGTTGCCAATGCTGAGGTTAGAATCTCTACTTATCTAGTTATATGTACTACAGTGCTACGTATTTATCCCATGCGCCGTGGAGCTTATAGGACTGAGGAATGTCCAAAGGTATTTCTAAGGTGAATTACATCAGCAGACCTTGTAATGTAGGCCAGTGGGAGGTTTACTGGGTGGAAAAGCCCTCAAAATGCTTTAACCTAAAAGCACACACACACAGTTGCCAGGCTGAGATTAGAACCCCTGCCTATCTAGTTATATGTACTACAGTGCTATGTATTTATCACATGTGTCATGAAGCTTATAGGACTGATGAATGTCCAAAGGTACTTCTATGGTGGATGACATCAGCAAGCTTTGTAAAGTAGAGAAATGGGAAATTTACTGGGTGGAAAAGGCCTCAAAGTACTTTAACCTACAAACACACACACACACACACACACACACACACACACACACACACACACACACACACACACACACACACACATACACACACACACACACACACACACACACACAGTTGCTAGTGCTGAGATTAGAACCCCTCCCTATCCTATCACATACACTCCAGTACTACGTATTTATTACATGCACCATGGAGCTTACAGGACTGAAGAGTGCCCAAAGGTACTTCTAAGGTGGATGACATCAGCAAGCCTTGTAAAGTAGGAAAATGGGAAGTTTACTGGGTAGAAAAGGCCTCAAAATACTTTAACCTACAAATGCACACATGCACATACAGTTGCCACTGCTGATATTAGAACCCTTACTTATCTTGTTATATGTACTACGTATTTATTGCATGTGCCACATATCTTATAGGGTTGAACAGTGTCCAAAGGTACTTCTAAGGTGAATGACATCAGCAGGCCTTGTAAAGTAGGGCAATGGGAGGTTTACTGGGTGGAAAAGGCCTCACAATGCTTTAACCTAGAAACACACACACACGCACACAAAGCAGGTGAGGTGAGATTACAACTTCTACCTCAATACTATTACACAATGGAGCTCACCTTCATACTGGCATGCCAGTGGTTACAATTGGTGTGCAACTGTCTGCATGAGGACATCACTCTATGCTTTTCAGGGTCTCTCTCTCTATGCCTCTCTCTCTGTCTGTCTGTCTGTCTCTCTCTCTCTCTACCCATCTCTGTCTGTCTCTCCCCCCCTGCCTGTCTATAATTGATATATTTGTATATGTTACCTTTATATATGTATGCCTATCACACTCAATAGATGCAGCTATACCACATATGTGCCACCTCCAGATAGCTGTGGGTAATCCTGTCTGATGGGGGTGGGGAGACACAGTTAAAGTCTACATAACTGTCTGTATGCAAAGACATATCTGGACAGCAGAGTTCTATAGTCTGATGTGGGTTTATACATGAGCTGTAATTCTCTAAGTGTAGGACCATGGCCAGTAAGACCTTCAATAGTAAGAGTTTGGCTCCATTCCTGAGGTAGCTGTAGTCTGGTCCAGGATTTTGTGTGCTAAAGCTGATTGGCTGATGAACTTGTATTAACAGTCCAGCATCTCAGTGCTATACTGTGTGAGAAATGCCCTGGCTGCGTGCTATCCTTATTAACTGAGTCATATCCTCATGTGGGTACAGAGTGCATTGGACTGAGCAGAGTTTTCCATAATATGTCTGGTATATTCTACATAGCACTCTTATTTCCTGGTATGTCAGTGGCAGATCAGTGTACAGCAATTTGAGGGAGCACTTACAGACATTTGTTTACTGGACGTAAATACTGTGGGAAGAAATCGCCTGGGAATTGTTATGGCTAGGCCAATAGCCTAGTACCAACCTATGAACCTATGACCGGACCCTATACACTGCAGGGAACTATGTTACAGCACAAATTGTTCTAATGTACACATTCTATGTTTGTCTGGCTAGTGGTTCCCCTTCCCCTTATATGTGACTCTTTGTCCTTCTGTAGTCCAATCACAGCCTTTATCCACAGTTGCTGCTATGTCTTTGTAGTTATGGTGTGAGTGGGGTAGAAATTGTAACATCACACACAGGGTTACAGACCTTACACCTTTGACTGTACCTGTTTAGCAGGTTGTCCATCATTGTGCCCCATACATCTGCTGTGGTGCTCAGAATGTTTGTGTTTCACTGTTATTGTAAGGCAACAGGTTGGCCATAGTGCTCAGACTCTTAAAGGTAGACATCTGGACAGGCCCATATATAACAGTCAGATACAGTCCCAGACATGGAGGCAGGCTCTTAATATTGCTCTTCCAAATGTACACAGTTGGTAGAATGTTTTTTCTATTAGCTTGCATTTACTTTTGGGTATGACACCTGCATCTCTACTGTCCTTCATTGCTGTTTTCACATCAACCTTTATTGGTTTGCCAATAGTTTGTCAGGCAAATGCAATGTTATGGCAAGCAGAACAGATACATGAGGCATACGTGTGGACATTATGTGACACCCTGTCATTCCACGAGTATGGATGGTGCCCACTGACTAGTTGTCAGCACTGACACAATGACATGGCAGCCTTTATATCCTGGCACTCAACTGACTTGTCACAACATGCTGTTATACTGGGCACTGTGTAGGTTATTCAGACCTGTGTACTGTCCATATGTGTGGCCCCTGTCCCTCTATTGTCCAGCTTTTCTACAGTAACAAATATTGAGTTCTGGCCAGTGTGTACTACTCCTACCATTGACATAGCTGACATGCAAAATAGTTACCATGGCCAGTCTCAAACCATGGACCCTGATAACGACAGTAATGTACTTAGACCACTAAGCCACAACAGCCGCCAGTAAGTGGTGCCTACTTGCTGACACTATTAACCATAAACATTCACAGAACATTGACCCCTGCATATTGCAGAAATGGAACAAGTTCTCAAGTTGATTGTGACAGTCCTGGCAATGTGTGGCCTACTGCTATCACCTTACAGACATAAATGTTACTGCAATTCTATGTGAACACAGGTGTGTTGAGGGAAGGGGGGCATACCTCTCAAGTGTACGCATCTTCACAGACTCATAATTTGGGCCCATTTTTCATAAAATTGTGGTTGTGTGGCAAATAATGATGAATACATTACAGACTGAGGTTAGAAAGTAATGACAGAGATTTGAGTTTCAAACTTTGTGACCTTCAAAGAATTTGTGCTACTGCAACGGCTGTTATTTTATCAACTTTCTATGTTTGTAAGTACAATATTTATGACTTGTCCCTGTGTTTGGGCCTTTGCCCCACATTTATTTATGGGTTTGTACAGATTTCATGCTGTAAGAGGATTAGAACTATGTATGGGACTCCAACATTGACTTCCATGCATTTGTCCTTTGACCTCACTGTTTGTATGTTCCTCACATAGTGCAGTGGATTTTGCTGGCTTAGGGCCTACTGCATATTGTGGATCAGCCAGTATCTGGGTGAGAGTTCCTGTTGTCACACATAGCTGTCCGTTGTCTGCTGCTATCCTGGTAACCCACATCATTCCCAGGCATACATGCAGCAATACCATACATATGTTACCGCAGACTACTACCCCATTCATTTATTGTTCATAAGAGTGAGTTACCTTGTGCCAGCAGCAGTTGAAAGGACAGTGCTTCAGGGCTGACTCTGTTGGATGCAGGCAGTACACGGCCTATACATGGTAAGGTATAGGTAATGTGATGTGGCTGGCATCCATTTTACTTTGTGTATGTGAGTCCGAGTGAGGTGTCAGTCCCTGCACCCCTAGGATGTCAGTGTATGTGCTATGCATTGCCACTTTGCCAAGGCTAAGGTGTACTGGGCACACCTACGTCTGCCTACAGGGACAGGCTGAGGGGGTTTGTCCTTCAACTCCCCCAGTGCCTGTGGGGACCTTGACAATGATGGGGGACTGTGTCCCCCTTCGCTGTGATGTGCCTGCTGTAGATATTTTTGCAGGATCATATTGTGTATCATGGCAGATATTATGAATATGTGTGCACATGTGGCTGAAGAGTACTGCAGGCCTCCACCAGATATGTAAAGGCAGTGGAAGTGTGACTGCAGCAGCCTAAACACACACTCTACAATGTTCTAAGTTTGTGCGTGTGCCTCATTATGGCATTCTTGAGTGGGTGTGTATGCATTATTAAATGGATGTCATTATCCATGGTTCCAATGCATAACCAGCATCCCCCACTAGATGGCCGTATGGGATGTCCCCCCTTGCAAATGACTGGTACAGCTTTGAGGCATGCCAGATGTGAAAATCATGATAACTGCCTGGGCTGTCAGCACACATATTGATAATAATGCCCTGGGCATTGCACATGACCCGGTAGTTGATGGAGTGATAGCCCTTGCAGTTGATGTAGACTCTACCCTCCTCACCTGTTTAGCAGGTTGTCCATCATTGCACCCCTACATCTGCTGTGTTCCTCAGACAGTTTGTGTTGCAATGTTATTATAAGGCTACATGTTGGCCATAGCTGTCAAACTCTTACAGACTGATGTCTGGACAGGCCCATATACAACAATCAGACACAGGCCCAGACATGGGGATAGGATGTTACTATTGCTCTTCCAAGCGTAGACAGTTGATAGAACGTTTTTGTATTAGCTTGCATTTTCTTATGGGTATGACAGCTACTTCTCAACTGTCTGTCATTCATGTTTCACATCAACCTTTATTGTTTTGCACATAGTTTGATTCTTGGCAAGAGTGCGAGGAGTGCTTTCTGTGTGGAGTCTGCATGTCCTCCCCACAGTTTGTTGTACGTTCGAAAGACATGAGTAAATGGGCGTGCCTTCGTTGAAGGTTGGACGCCGAGCTGGCACCTCGGCGTTCGTGAAAATCTACTTCCAATCATTAGCAGACTGGAGTTCCACTGTGGCGACCCCTAACCGGGAAAAGCTGAAAGACAAACAACAACATAGTTTGGCAGGCAAATGCAATGTTATGAGGAGCAGAACAGATATTGAGGCATACGTGTGGACATTCTGTGACACCCTGTCATTCCAGGGCTATGGATGGTGCCCACTGACTTGTTGTCAGTACTGATACAGTCATGTGACAGCTATTTTTAACCTAGCCCTACACTGACTTGTCACAACCTGCTGTTCTCCTAGGCGCTGTGTAGGTTATTCCGAGCTGTGTACTGTCCATATGTGTGGCCCCATGTCCCTGCATTGTCCAGCTTTCCTGCAATAACAAATATTGACTTCTGGACAGTGTGTAGAACCCCTACTGTAGGTGTAGCTGACATGCAAAATAGTTGACATGGTCAGTCTCAGACCACAGACCCTGTCAACCACTGCACTGTACTTAGACCACTAAGCCACAACAGCCAGCAGTAAGTGATGTCTACTTCCTGACAGTATTAACAATGCAGAGATATAGCACATTGACCCCTGCATATAGTGGACATGGAACAAGTCACCAAGTTAATTGGGACAGCCGTGGGAATGTGTGGTCTGCTGCTATTACCCTACAAACATAAATGTACTCCATTTCTATGGGAACATGAGTGTGTTGGAGGGAGGGGGGCATACCTCTCAATTGTACAAATTTCCGCAGACAGTCCAGATGTTTGCTTCATATTTTGTGTCCATTTAGCATAGTATTGTGGTTGTCTTGGAAAAATTGTCATATCATTAAAGATTGACGTTAGAAAGTAATGACAAACATTTGAGTTTCAGACTTCTTACCCTTCAGAGACTTAATGCAACAGCAAGACCTGTTCTAATATCACTGTCTAAGTTTGTCAGAGCAATGTTCCTATTTGTGTGCCTTTGCCACACATTTCTTTATGGCTTTGTACAGATGACTTGCTGTGAGAGGCAGAGAGGTGTATACGGGACTCCACCATTGATATCCATGCATGTGACCTTTGACCCACAATTTCTTAGTCCCCCACATATACTGCCTTGAGTTTTGGCACCTTAGGAACTACTGCATATTCTGAGGCAGCCAATATTTGGAGGACATTTCCTGTTGTCCCACATAGCTGTCAGTTGTCTGCTGTTATCCCGGTAGCCCACTCCATTCCCTTGCATACAAGCAGCAATACCACTGAAATGCTACTACAGTCTATTACTCCATTCATTTGTTGTTAAGAAGAGTGACTTACCTTGTGCCTGCAGTAATTGTGAGGACAGTGCTTCAGGGCTGACTCTGTTGGTTGCACACAGTACACAGTCTGTACATGGTAAGGTACAGGTAGTGTGATGTGTGTGGCATCTTTTTTACTGTGTGTGCAAGTCAGAGTGAGGTGTCAGTCCCTGGGTCCCTAGGATGTCAGTGTATGTGGTATGCGTAGCATCTTTGCCAAGGCCAGGGCATACAGGCCATGCCTACATCTGCCTACAGGGACAGGTTGAGGGGGTTCCTCTTCTGTGTCTCCCCTGTGCCTGTAGGGACCTTGGCAATGGTGGGGGGCTGTCTCCCCCTTCCCTGTGCTCTTCCTGCTGCAGCTGTTTCTGCAGGATCATATTGTGTAGCATGGCAGATACTATGAACATGTATGCAGATGTGGCTGGAGAGTACTGCAGGCCTCAACCAGATATGTAAATGCAGTGGAACCGTGATTTGAGCAGCCCAAACACAAGCTCTACGATATTCCTAGTTTGTGCGTGTGCCTCATAATGGCATTCTTCAGTGGGTGTGTGTACATTTCTGATTGTGTCATCATCCACAGTTCCAGTGCGTAACCAGCATCCCCCACTAGATGGCAATATGGGAAGTCCCCCCTGGCAAATGCCTGGTACAGCTGTGAGGTTTGACAGATATGGGAGTCGTGATAACTGCCAGGGTTGCCAGCACACACACTGATGATAATGCCCTGGGCATTGCACATGACCTGGCAGTTGATGGACTGATAGCCCTTGTGGTTGACATAGACTCTACCCTCCTCACCGGGTGGTGCTTTGATGTGCACATGAGTGCAGTCTGTGGCACCCAGTACCTCTGGGTAGTGTGCTAAATGGTGGAAGAGACACATATTGGCGGTCCTCTCCTCAGGGGTGTTGGGGAAATAAATGTGCTCACTGGCATGTGTTAGCATGATATCCAGAACTGGTGGAGTACCCTGGAAGTGGATGCCTGTGAGATCCCCATGATGGCCCCAGTAGGTCTTTGGAAAGTATCTGTAGCTAGTATTCTTAAGGCTACACATACCTTTGTTTCCATTGGGATGGGTTCCCCTCTGTTGGCTCTGGGTCTGAGGTGAGGGCAGCAGAGCTCGGTGAGTTGCTGTAGTATGTTCCTGTCCACTCTGTAGCGCTCTACTATCTCCAGCTCATGTAGCCCCTGAAAGGGTACCCTGGGTCTGAACACTCTTATCTTCCTCAGTCTGGGCTGGTTGTCAGCATTATCCTCATCATTGCCCTCATTCTGTAGCCCTTAGAGATGTAGCAAAGCAGCAGCAGCCCTTATCATTTTGTCAGTACTTCAATGGTGCAGAGTATGTGGGAAAATCAGACTGAATGGTGTCTGCATACTTTATACGGGTGTGCTGCAGATGCAACCTGTGTCATTGGATGACTATGATATATTCCAACTGCCAGCTACATTACTGAGGGGTTTGAATGGCCCACTGTGAGTGGCAGAGGACTTATTAGTCATTTATACTTGATTGCCTTTTCTCAGTTATTTCCTTTTATTTATTTATTTATGTATCTGCAATTTCCTCCACTTCAAAGCCCCGCGGCACTCCGCACAAACCTGTGGAGGTAGTGTAAACATTGCTGAAAAGATAGGGCCCTCCCCTGCACAAGAAATATGCTCAGCATTTCTTTAAGCAGCAAGGCACAGCTTAGCAGCCTCAGACACACCCCCTGCTTAGCTGTGCTTAGCTGAGTGCAAACAGAAGCCGCTGAGCTCCAATCTGCTTACTTAAAGTGTGACACACCCCTTTTCATGTCAGCTGCCTCTTCTGCCTACATTACCACATTGTAGCCCCTACACTGTTAGGTACCTGCGGACAATAGTGGCCCATTATGCTATTCAGTAAACTTAGTTCATTTACATACACCTAATTGCGTATACCCTAGTTACTGCACTACTCCACAGCCAATGTCCTTAGCAACCACTATAACCTGTCATGGTATGACTCTGTCTACTAGTCAGTATATTGGGGAACTTCAGTATAGCTTTATATCTCATACTTTGCTGTTTTAATTTAAATATTGTGATCTATTATGTTTGCACATCGCTGAGCACCATTTAAACCTGTCATACATGTTAAAAAAGAAAAAACTGATTTCTCATTAATTGCATCAGTTTTAATTGCCAATGGCCACTGTTTTTGGCCATTTGTATGCCTACTGCACTTAATACTTGCTTTTACTTGAGTTGTCATGGCCCCTTTCTTTTTATTTTTACATTCCAGTACACGGTTACTAACTGCATACATTTCTCCTGCAGACACGGCTCCTACATGGATGCCTGTCTGCTTCCTGGATCACAAATTCAACTCATTTGCATAGTTTTCACCAGCAAATGAGGTAATTTGCATTATGCAGTTGTCTCCATGTCCAGACAGTGGTGGGAGGC
>NC_056743.1:1438835337-1438955337 GCF_019279795.1 Protopterus annectens | reverse complement strand
CAATTGAGAACTATTTATAATTAACATGGATCTTGACAAAGACTTTGATTCAGTAACTTGATGTTATTTAACTAACATATTAGAAATATACAGATTTATAAGCAATTGATATCTCTTATTAATAATCTTTATCAAAATTCATTTCATACATCAAACTAGGACCTTTTATTTCATAGGTTCATAGGTTCTTAGGAGGTTACTTGGATAATGGCCCTAGGGCCTTTACAAGCACAGCCATTTAAAAACCTATGTACCCTGATTGACCACAGTTAGATTGTCATTGCTAGCAAAATGGTTTTATGATCAGCACTGACTACTCCTGTCCATGAGGGACATAGATGCCACCTCGGGGTAAATTTACGGTCACCCATCCAATTGTCAAGGTTGCACTTAACATTGAGGAGCTCTGCTTCATGTGAAGTGGGAGTTTATTCTAGAGGAGCATCAATCTCTGTGAGATATATCTGTCTCCCCAACATTTTTTATTAATGTCACAGGCTAGGTTGGGAACCCTGGAGAGAATGACTCTTGTCACATATGATTTGCATATGTGCAGCATTTCCATTAGGGCAGAGTCAGAGACTGCTCTGTAGGCCAGGCAACAGGTCACCTCTCAGCAGCCTGTATGATACAGAGTACAGTGACAGGGCTTTCAGTCTTTTCTTTTAAGTCACATTTTGGAGGCCCTGGATTCTCTTAGAAAGCTCTGTGGTCTCTCCAGTTGCTGCAGGTGTCTGGTGAGATACATACAAAAGAAAGCACTGTACTGAATTAGTGTTCTGATAAGGGCTGAGTACAGTGGAGTTATAACCTCCTCAGTTTTGGATGTGATGCCTTTATATATGAGATGCATGATGAAGCAGTCTTTCCTTAACCATTATGGATGCATGGTGATTGAAGTTTATATTGCTATCAATCTGTGTTCCCAAGTCTCCCACCACTGGGTTTGAGCTTAGAGGGGTGCTATCTCTATCATAATTAGTAGGGGCTACTTCTTTGCCAAAGGGGATAATGAGGCATTTTTTGCATTTAGTTTTAATCCATTACTTTGGCACCAATCATTTGTCTGAGCCACCCCCCCTCTGTAATATGTTTACATCATTGGGGGAACTAAATGATTACACCCAGTTTGCAGTCATCTGCAAACTTGGTAAGCCAAACACCATCTACTTTTGCCTGGATGTCAGAGAAATAGATTACAAACAGCAGAGGACCTAGCACAGATCCTTGTAGTACCCCACTGGTAAGTGTTCTACTGGAGGAGGTGGACTCCCCAACTTTGACAGTGTGTGTTCTGTTACTGAGCCAGGTGGCTAAGCATCTAGTGATGTATAGGTTAATCCCAAGCTGGGAGAGTTTCTCAATGATTCCTGAGTGGGGGATTGTGTTAAATCAAGATATTCAGTATATACTGCTTTGCCCTCATCCAGGGCATTGGTGACATTCTCAAAGAAGTTTATCAGGTTTAATAAGCAAGATCTGCCCTTGATGAAACCAAACTGGGTCAGGTCAAGAGTATGAAGGTTGCCTGTGTCCTTGTTGATAAGGTCTGTGATGATTCTTTCCATGGCCTTACAGATAAGGCTTATGGGTTGGTAGTTTCCTGGGTCGGTTGATGAAGCCCCTTTGTGAAAGGGATTACTGTTGCTGTTCTCCACTGTCCTGGAACAAAGCATTGCTCAGGCTATGGTTAAAGATATTGCCAAGTAGTTCTGCTAGATCTTGTTTTAGATTGTTTTAGATTGTTTTGTAAGCAACCTGGGATGTTATCTGGTCCCTTAGAGGCCATGTTTTTGGCCTTGGAGAGTGCTTGCATGACCTGTTCTTTGGAGATACTGGGAAGTGGACTTATGTCAGGAATACTTTGGGGTATTGCTGGTGGAGATGGGGGGTGAAGTTATTGCAAAGTCTATCAGCTAGCAGGTTGGTAATTTCCTCAGGATCAGTGTGAGTGTTACTGTCCACTATAAGTTCGGCACACAGCTGGGCACTCCCTTTTAGGTTTTGGACATAACTAAAGAATGCCTTATGGTTGTCTTTAGCAAGGGATGCTAATTTAGTCTCATAACTAGCCTTAGAGGACTTTACAAGATATCTAATTTGCTTGTTCAAGCTGTGGAGGGTATTCTTTCTCTGTTGAGTAAGTTCCTCCCTGATCTTTGATATCAGTTTTTTCTTTTGTTATATAACTTATTTATACTTACAGTCCACCATGGTGGCTTGTTTTTTTCGGGAGGACCTGGTTTAGTCAGGTACACCAGAGTCAAAACATTTGTTTAAGTGGCTATATAAGGAATTTATGTACTCTTCTGCACTGGACCATTGTTGGCTGTGTTAGCAGGGGCTTTGAAACTTTTTATACCACTGGTTAGTAGGCTATAGTTTGGTCTGGAAAAAAAATTCATTTTTTTGCTCCTGTGGGGGTGTTAGGCCTGATCTTTACTTCAAATGAGACTGATTTATGATCTGACCTTAAAAGGGAGGGCAACACAAAGGGGGTAGTGCAGTGACCCCCCCCATGTTGGTGAGCACTAGGTCTAGGACATTTAAGTCCCTTGTGGGCGTGCAGACCAAATGTTCCAGGGTATTTGAATTAACAAAATCCAGGAACCTTAGAACGATCATGTTTGTGTTCATATAAGTCACTCAATCAATGGAAGAATAGTTGAAATCTTCCATGAACAAGGTGTTTGGCTATATATTGAGCGACTCTAATAAGTCCAGGTAGGCTGTGTGATTCTCCTGGCTCATGGTTGAGAACCTGTAGCTAGCAATGATGTGGTAGGGTATTTGATCTATAGTTATTTGAACCTGGAGTAGTTCAAGAGAGTCATACTGTTTTACCAGTATCAAGGTGTATTTGGATTTAATGAAGATGGATACACCTCCACCTTTGTTTTTTATATGCTTGTTTTGAGGTCTGAACGTGTGAAAGGCATTGTAGCCTTGTAAGGCTGTGGTGCTCCTTGTGGCCTTGAACCAAGTCTCAGTTACTGCACAGATGTCAGCATCTTCCAAGGTGAGGAGTGCTTTCGGGGAGTGCAGTTTACTGTTTAGGCTCCTAGCATTAAGGAGCAGGACCCTGAGTTTGTCTGTAGTGGATTTCTTTACATCAGAAGTTTTGTTGCTTCGACATTGCCTAAAAAGGCACTATGGGAAGACAAGCATCTTTGCCAGTATGTGAAAGCCTTGAGGAGCTGGGTGAAGGCCATCTCTGGCAAAGCAACATTGGCTGTCGACCATGTCTTCCAAGGCTGACAGATACTGGATCCCCCTGGACCGACACCAGAAGATAAGCCAATTATTGAAATCAGTCATTTTTTGTCTGCATTGTGGTATCATCCTAGGTGAAGGTAGAGTTCTACTTAGGGCTAGGGACATACCTGCCTGGGACACATAATCTGAGAGTTCAGTCATGTCTCTCTTCATATAGTCCAGAGAGGTACATCTTAAGTCATTCACTCCAACATGTACTATGACAGAGTCAGAGCGGTAATTGTTGCTGAGTGACCTGAATGCGTGTGTGATTTGATGGAACACTGGCAGGCAACTGACCATGACCTTCCCCTTGTCCATCCTGGTGAGGGGGACATCTGTGTGCCTCACAACTGATTCACCTATGACTAGGACTTTAGGTTTTGAAATGTTTTGTCTTAAGGGCTTAATTGTTGAGACACTGATATGTGTGTTTTTGTAGTGGTGCATTCTGTTCATGTACCAGTATGTGTAAGTTGTTTGCACTTGGGAGGTCTCTGGTCTTTTGGTAGGCTCTTAGTACCTTCGTGTATGTGGGTTTATGAATCTTGACCTTATTTTGTGTCAGTGAAGAGGTGTGTGTGTTGACAACCTGTTTGATGCCTTGTTCACTGTTATGTGAGAGGACTAATTTTAGTTTCATGGTATAGTTACATCTCTCACATACTGTATTTGTTTGCTTTAGGAGCAAGTGGTTGTCAGTATATATGAGGCAATTGCTACTTTGTCCCAGGATGCCCATGTCAATCAGGCTGGCTGGATAAATGCTGGGAAACTGAATGTCCATAGTAGCAGATAATTCATAAGTACTAATTTCTGAGAGGGCAAATTAGATCAACTGTTGCTCTGGGATTAACAAGAGGACTTATTCTGTAAAAGATCGGAGATGGAAAGTGAGGTAATGCTGGTCAGTGCTCAGCTGAGTTGCCTGCCATGCAGAAGTGTGCAGCTGCATTGCCTGCAGTGCAGCAGGGAACCTGGGAGGGTTTCACTGACTGTGTATAGAGAAAAAAATCATTTCTATACATTTGCATCTATATAAGGCACCACTAACCCCCGTTGTGCAATGCACAGCTAAGCACAAACTTGAGACTTATATACAGTAGAAATTAAATAGTTTTAAACTAGTCTGCCAATAGGAAATCACACAGTGATACTTCCTCCAGCAATCCCCAACTCAGGAAAGGCTATATCAAAACTCTTCTGCCACAAGGGTACAGGGGAGTCCTTCTTAATGTGACATGGCTGGATTTGAGTTCAAGTATATGAAAAACAGGATAGATTCACAAGTTTGGCTCTAGGCTGTGCTAACTAAGCAATATTTCAGTGCAAAACAAGTGCAGGTAATAAGCAGGCACAAACAGTAAAAAAAACTGTTAAAAAGGACACGCAGTAAAACAGTGAAATGTAGATGAAAAGTGCAGATCAAACTCAAAATAGGCTTAATTTCTTGTTCTTAGCTTTGGATGGCTTGGAGTCAGGCATAAACACTCTGGACCTCTGGCAAAGTATGCTAAACACAGAGCAGCTCCAGTTAATTGAGCTTAAACCAGAACAAAGACACTTAGAATAACAGGCACTATATATCTTCTACCAGCAATTCCCAGCTTAGAAGGGCAGAGACTATCTTCTCCTTCCACAAGAGCGTAGACCACAAACCTTCTTATTGTAAAATAACTGCCATGAAGCCCAAGTGCTTAAACCAGAACTAAGACACTTTTAGAATAAGAGACACAATAAGCTTTCAACCAGCAATTCCCAGCTTAGAATGATGTAAGCTACCTCTCCTGCCACAGGACTGTAAACGGCAAACCTTCCTTATGTGAGACAAGCGGTTTGAGGCCCAAGTGCTTAAATCAAACCTAAAAGGCTTAGAATAACAGCTGCAATTGAATCAGGCTACTAACAAGCAGTAATAAATGCCACTGAACATTTTAAGAACAAGCAGAAAAAAGAAAAATAAAGTAATAAAGCATGAAGAAGCACCGATATAGTAAAAGCAGCTGAATAAACTTAAATTTTTTCTTAGTAAGTGGGAAGGGAGGAAACAGAAGATAATTCAAGTCTAAGAGTGTAAGGGGTGAGCCTTCCCATCTGATCTCTCCATACTCAGTAGAATGACCTGATAAGATGGGACTGGAAGCAGTGTCCAAAATCAGATTATGGTAGGGGTAGGCAAACTCAAAAGCCACCAACTTAAATCTGTATCTCAGCTCCTGCCACTAATTAACTGGATGATGTTAAGTTGTCTATCTCGCCTTCATTCTTGCTGGATGGGTTCGGAGCCGACCTCGGCTCCGACTCGGCCACTCTAAAAGCTCGAGAGTTGGTTCCACCGGCTCGAGGCTCCCCTTATATCCCACAATGCTAGGCGTGAGTTACCTCAGATCTCGTTTGCCGCTACAGCATCGAGGTGTTGGTTTTTCTACCGGCTTGTTGGTAAGTGTATTTTTTGTAAAATTAGAATACTTAAAACCCTATATTTTTAAGTTTAAATATATTTCCCTTAGTGTAGTGGATTTCTACCCCTGTTTTCCGGAAAATCCCATTTTTTTCCCAAGGGGTCTACTCCATCCCCTAGTGGTGTGTGTGTGTTACTCTTAATTAAACTTTAGTTAATTGTTTATTTTTGAGTTTTAAAAGTAAGATTAGTGTAATCAGATTGTCTGTTTGAGTGTGTGTGATTACACTTTTTTGTCTAGGATGTCTAAAGACACAAAGGTCTCAGGCATCAAGAAGTGTGATGCGTGCTGTCAGAAAATGTCTCTGACAGACGGTCACACTTCTTGTGTCTACTGCCTAGGGCCTTTGCACCTGCAGGACTCCTGTGCTGTATGCCACGGCTTCAGCCCCAGGGTCCTGCAGGAAAGAAAAAATCAGTTGATCCTAAGGGGTCTACTTAAGCCTGAGGATTCCCTTTCTGTCTCTGGGAAGCCCTCTAAGGCTTCTAGGTCCTCGGCTCCAGCTACTGAGCCGAGACCTAAAGCTACAAAACCTATGTCTGCATCGGCTCGGCTGGAGCCGATGAGTCTACAGCTTCTGTGGTTCCTCGCCCGCTGGAGCCGAGGTAGTAGAATTCCTGTCGGCTCCGACCAGACCTTCGGAGCCGACATCTAGGAAGAGATCCAGGTCACCATCCCTTGGCTCCGTTCATTCGGCTCCAGCATCTCCTCTGCTGTCTGAACGGAGCCATAAATCTCACTCCTCTAGGTCATCGAGGCTGTCAGATCATGACCTCCAGAGGGTAGTGAGTCGACTTCTTAAGTCCGAGGCACTGGCCCAAATGCTTCAGAGCCCGACTCATCAGTCGATGCCTGCCCCTGTCCATCAATATATTAATCCTCCGACTCCTGAGCTCGGAGCCGGGCATTTCGAACCGAGACTGTGGCAGCCGGAGCCGATACAGGTGTCTTCGGCCCGTGCCGGCTCCGATTTCTTCTTTGAGGATTCCCGTGCCGGACTTCCTCGGGCTCGAGGGGTGAGTGGCATCGGACCCTTGTCCGACCCCGCCTTCCTCTCGGAGCTTCGGGCGCTGGTGAGTTCGGCTCGACATCGGCCTCGAGCCATCACTGCCGGTGCCGAGGGAGGTTCTCAGCTTCTCGGAGCGGGGACCTCTGGCTTTGCCTGACAGGGGTGCGTTCGAGGTCATGCGGAGTGTGTTAGAGCCTGGCTCTACTCCACAGTAGGCTCCATCCGCCCCTCCCTCTATGGTGCCTCAGGTCAAGTCGACTCACTCCCTCATCCCGGACCGCAGAGAGCCAGCTCCTCAGGAACCCCCTGTGGGGATTTCATCCTCTTCCGAGGCCTCTCCTGATTTGGCAGAAGAGCCCCCTCGGAAGAGGAAGTGTAAGAGGAAACACATTGACTCACCTGAGTCCATCACATCTGACACAGATTTAGATGATTCCGAGGGTTCCCCCCGTTCCCCTTCTGAAGATGTCGCCTTTGCAGACATTCTCGAAATCCTCAAACAGAGGGGAAATTGGCCAGCCCTCAGCCCTTCGGAGGATGAATCTGTGTACCTTGAGGCATTCGGCTCTCGTCCTTCCACCTCCTGGGTGTCTCCCCCCTTTGATCCCCTCATGCTGGTGGTAGCTAAGGCATGGACGGCTCCTGATTCAGTGGACCCCACTCCCAGGAGACCCTCAAAATTCATAACGCACCAGCAGACAAACAGTTCTTGACAAAAGGAGTTTCTGTGGATGCTATGGTGGTAGCTGCTGCCACTAAGAAGGAACTAGCTGATCCTTCAGTACCTGTCCATCCACCTAACAAGGAATCTAGGTCCATGGACAGGTACGGGAAGCGGATGTTCTCATCAGCGACATTTACTATGCGTTCGCTGAACTACCTGTGCCATTTCACTTGTCTTCAAAGGGACTTGATTAAAGAAGCGAGTGACATGTTGAAGGACCCTACAGCTGCGGGTTTTCAAGATAAGATGAACACTCAGCTGGCTACCCTTAACTCCATAACCAACTCCTCCATGCGCCTCCTTTCTTATGCGGCTGATGGAGTGAGTAGGGCCGCAGGGACAGGTGTGGCCTTACGTAGGCATGCCTGGATGCGGCTATGCAATTTTGGACCCTTCAAGACGTCTTTCACTAACTCCCCGCTTGATGGATCATCTCTTTGGTCCTCAAGTGAAAGAAACCTTGACTAGGTGCGAGACTGATGGCAAGACTCTTTCTGCCGTCGGAGTCCGTTTTTCTACTCCTTCTAGGCCTTACCCCAAAGGCCAGAAAAGTGGGAAAATGTGGTTCCGTAAACAATCTCAAGGGATTTCGCCTGGCGCACAAAGTCGTTTCCCCGCCAGAGGCAGAGGCGGGAATAACAATGGTAGACGTCGCCCTCGAGGCAGGGGGGCCCCGCAGAACCAGGGCAATCAGGAAACCTTCTCTGATAAGCCCTTTCAGCATCCCTGAGGTGTTGCCCGACTGCCCACCTTCGGAGGCAGTCAGGGGAAGATTGTCACTGTACCCAGAAGCCTGGCTATCCCTGACTCAAGACAAATGGGTACAGTCCGTCATTTCAAGGCTATTCTATCCCCTTTCTTCGCATTCCAAACCAATCAAAAATCCCTTCCAGATGTTCCACCGCCAAAGGGATCTAGCGGTTTTGGAAATTTCAAAACTGCTTGCAAAAGAGCAATTCAGCCAGTTCCAGCAGACCAGCAAGGATCCGGAATCTACTCAAGGTTCTTTTAGTTCCAAAGAAAACAGGGACTGGAGACCAATTTTGGATCTCAGTATCTTGAACAGATCAGTCAAGAAAACAAGATTTCGGATGGTCACGCTGCAATCCATCCTTCCCCTATTGGGAAAAGGAAACTGGATGTGCTCTATAGACCTTCAGGATGCACTATCACATAAAATGAACAGACGCTCCAGAAGATTCCTCCGCTTCAGGCTGGGAACCAGTCATTTTCAGTTCAGGGCCCTGCCCTTTGGTCTCACCACTGCCCCGGTGTTTACCAAATGCATGGCAGTGGTAGCTTCTCACCTGAGACGACAAGGATTCCAGGTGTTTCCATATTTGGACGACTGGCTCCTCACAGCTCCCACCAAGCATCTCCTTCTGATGGCCAGGGATTACACTTTTCGCATTTGTCAAAAGTTAGGCATTTCAATAAATTGCGAAAAGTCTGTTTTGTCGCCTTGTCGTACTATTACTTTCATAGGCGCAAATCTAGACACAGTAGACATGTCTGCGAGACTAACACATCAGAGAATAACAGACATTCACAAACTGGTCTCACTCCTTTTCAACAACAACAGAATCAAAGCCAGGTTAGTTCTGAAAGTGTTGGGAATTATGGCGGCGCCATACCTCTGCTTCCATTAGCCAGATTCCACATGGATCCTTCAATGGATGCTCTTTACACAATGGTCATACCAGCAACTTCCAATGTCCCACACCATTATGATCACGCAGGCGCAGAAATCATCTCATGTGGTGGATGTCTTCCCTCAGCTCTTGTTGGGAAGACCCTTTGTTCCACCCTCCGGTTGCTACTCTGACAACGGATGCCTCCCTGATCGGGTGGGGGCATTATCAGGGCAGGACGGTCCAGGGCACATGGCAACCAAACGAATGCCACTTGCACATAAATGTTCTGGAGATGAGAGCAGTGCTTTTAGCGTTGCAAGCCCTTCAAGACTCTCTTCCCTTGGGAACGATTGCAATCCAGACAGACAATATGTCTGTAGTGTGGTACATCAACAAACAAGGCGGAACCAGGTCCTACCCCCTGTGTCGAGAAGCACTCAGACTGTGGCAATGGGCGATTTCTTCTCAGCGGTTTCTGATAGCAACGCACATCCCCGGGAAGTCCAATCAAATTGTGGACAAGTTGAGCAGAGATATCCTCATGCCTCACGAGTGGTCTCTGAAAGACTCTGTTGTGAGAGAAATTTTCCTCAAGTGGGGTCAGCCTTGCTGCGATCTTTTTGCTACTCCCCAAAACAGCAAGTGCAGAGAATATTTCACTCTATTCCCTTTACCAGGCCAACCCAGCAGAGACGCTCTAGTCCAAGTTTGGCCCCGGGGACTTCTGTATGCATTTCCTCCCTTCCCACTAATCTCTCAAGTGATACAGAAAGCTATCGCTCAGAAGGCCTCATTGATCCTCATTGCTCCTTACTGGCCTCGACAGGTGTGGTTCCCCTTTCTACATCAATTTCTATTGAGCGACCGTGGCATCTGGACCTAGTTCCAGATCTTTTGATCCATCAGTCGGGTCAGTTACATCGCCCCTCCCTCTCTGAACCTCACTGCTTGGTTCCTCCAGTTCCAACCTTAGCCAGGCTTCTCAATTATCTCACTCCGCTCGAGATATTTTGATAGCTTCCCATAAATCTTCCACTCGGAAGATTTATTTGAGTAAGTGGAAACGCTTCACATATTGGGCTCAAGGAAGGGACATAGATCCTTTCACTGCTTCCATCCAAATAGTCCTTGATTTTCTAGCTGAACTCTTCCATGCAGGTTCATCTCCCTCTACTCTTAAAGTTCAATTGGCAGCGATTTCTAACTTTCATGTGGGTATTTCTGAATCTGCCTTAATGTCCCACAAGCTTTGCAAAGCCTTTTTGAAAGGAGTTTTTCTTCTCAGACCTCCTATAAGAAATCCTCCTTCTCCTTGGGACCTACATTTAGTTCTTACTCCTTTGATTCTTCCCCCTTTCGAACCTGCAGTCTCCTGTTCTTTAAAATTGCTATCATGGAAGACTCTCTTTCTGGTAGCTATTACTTCAGCTAGGAGAGTTTCAGAGCTTCAAGCACTCAGCTGTCGACCTCCTTATCTATTGTTTCATAAGGACAGAGTATCCTTACGAACGAACCCGTCCTTTTTGCCTAAGGTAGTCTCGACGTAAAATCTAAATCAAAGCATTGACCTCCCTGTCTTTTTTCCAGAATATTCCAATAGGTCTGAACAAAAATTACACTGCTTGGATGTTCATCGTCAATTGAGGTACTATTTGGATAGAACAAAACAATTCAGAAAATCTGACCAGCTGTTTGTCTCCTATGCGGAAGGCAGAAAGGGACTTTCAGTTTCAAAGGTATCATTATCCAAATGGCTAACATCTTTGATTTCCCTTGTATATGAAATTAGACACCAAAAGGTGCCTAATAAACCTAAGGCCCATTCCACCAGAGCTTTGGCTACTTCTTTAGCCTTCCAAGACAGACTGCCTATTGACACCATTTGTGCAGCGGCTACTTGGGCTACTCCTCACACTTTCATTTCTCATTATAAGTTGGATTTAGCTTCTAGGCATAGAGCTAACTTTGGTTCCACTGTTCTCAGGAGTCTGTTCCGTTAGGCCACCCGGGACAAGGTGCTAGGGACGCGGTCCCATCCAGCAAGAATGAAGGCGAGATAGACAACTTAACATAAAGAAGTTATGTTCTTACCATAACGTTCCATGTTAGTTGTCTTCTTCTCGCCTTCTTCTTGCGTCCCACCCTCCTGCCCCCTGGCCTGGACAGACCTAGAGGAGTTGTGATTGTGACCTCTCTTTCTACCACCTCTATACTTAGGTATATGCTCTGCTGTGCATATTTCCTGGATCAGGATGTAGGTCACCCTTCTCTTCTCCCTTATTTATAGAGGTGGACTTTTGTTACTAATTATTCTATTACTATTATAGGCTGGGCCTAGCTTACAAACGAGATCTGAGGTAACTCACGCCTAGCATTGTGGGATATAAGGGGAGCCTCGAGCCGCTGGAACCAACTCTCGAGCTTTTAGAGTGGCCGAGTCGGAGCCGAGGTCGGCTCCGAACCCATCCAGCAAGAAGAAGGCGAGAAGAAGACAACTAACATGGAACGTTATGGTAAGAACATAACTTCTTTTTATTCTTAGTCAATAAAGATAAGCAAGGGCATGAAACAAGGGTGTCCCTTGTCTCTTTTCTTATTTGCTTTTGCTAGTGTGTCTCTAATCAGTCATCAATACTTTACTAGGATTTAATAAGTAATATAAGTAATCAGTATAATTCTAAAATTGGAAACCAGTTAAGCGCTTTTTGTTGGTAACTATTTGAAATGTTGGGACCCTCTAAAGCAAGTCCCGAAATCCAGAGGCTTAATGACCAAAAGAATGGGCTTAGATATATTAAGTCCAGAATGCCATTTATCAGATTATTCCCTTCCTCTTCTATGGCAATCACGGAGTTGGTAAATATAAGTTCAGGAGAAGTTTTAAGTAGAAGGGTGATATTCGAGATTTGCTCTTATCCTGCATTTTCGGTCTTTTTATGGCTCATCGGCACTCAACATTTCAATCGGGAGCTGCTTTCATTCCCTAAACAATGGGAACTTAGCAGAACTAATAGAACATAAAATACTTCTGAATTTAAAATCTTTGGCATCACATCACATGCAAAAAGCTGACCAATGACCACAAAGAACCCTCCATTTCTTCTTATTTAAAGAAACCGCCCATAAAATATGAATCACTAACAATGTGCATTGAAATGAAATTAATAAATGCAACAAATGGTAAGACTTTAAAAATATAAAAATGTAAAAAATAACTAGTATTTAATAAAAGGGATTTGATCACCTACACTTCATGTGAATGTAATTTTAGAACATTTCATTCAAGCCAGGTGAATTATTGGCATTTAAAAACAATGGCCAACCAAACTCTCTTCTTTCCAGTAAAACACCCCAAGAGCCACCTGTAGGGATCTTGTCTACTTTTTCTAAAATTGGAAATAAAAATAAAGAGAAGGATATCTTTGTATATGTTTGTACAAAGCATCGTTGATCTTAGACTTATTAATATCAAAAAGATGTCCATAAACACATTCCCTGATCTTCCTCTGTCTTACCTACATGAAAGATGTACTTGGCAAGAAATTATTATTATTGAAATATGGGGAGTCATTTACCCAGAGAGGTACTTTTAAATCAGGCGCCTGCATCAGTGTAGGCACATCTTAGTGGGCAGTTGTGTAGTGATTAACCAAAGACCCATGAAGGCAAAGGGCCATTTTAATTGTAATACATACAGGGTTGTTTACCTTGCTAACTGCAATAAATGTTTTGTCTTCTGCATGGGCAAGACAGAGAGGAAGATCAGAGAATGCATTTCTGAACACCTTTTTGATATTAATAAGTTTAAGACCAATAATGTCTTGTATAAAAATATATAAAGATATCCTTTTAATTTTTAATTTTTGATTTTAGGAAAGGTAGACAAGTACTCTAGAGGTGGCCCTTGGTGTGTTCTTCTGAAAAGAAAAGAAGTTTAGTGGCAATTGTTTTTAAAATGCCAGTAATCCAACTGGCTTGAATGCAATGTTAATTTCTATTGTTCTAAAATTACATTCATAGGAGGTGTAGGTGGTCAAATTCCTATTATTAAATACTAGCCAGTTGTTTATGTTTTCTACATTTTTATTTATGTTATTAAAGTCTTATCATTTGTTATATTTATTAACTGCATTTGAACACACATTATCCAATAAAGGATAGTATGGTGTGCAGCTGCATTTCCCAAGGCAATATATTTCCTTATAGTTGAATGCTATCACCCATGTTTTGTATTTTGTTTGGTTATTTCTAAAATTCAGTTATTTGCTAATGATTTACTGTTAACATCATCTTCTTTCGGCTGTTTCAGTTAGGGGTCACCACAGCGGATCATCTGTTTCCATTTTTTCCTGTCCTCTGCATCATGCTCTTTCACACCAACCGCCTGCATGCCCTCTCTCACCACATCCATAAACCTCATCTTTGGCCTTCCTCTTTTCCTCTTACCTGGCAGCTCCATCCTTAGCATCCTTTTCCCAATATACCCAGCATCCCTCCTCAGCACATGTCCAAACAACGCAATCTCGCCTCTCTTGCTTTGTCTCCAAACTGTCCAACCTGAGCTGACCCTCTAATACACTGATTCCTAATCCTGTCCATCCTAGTCACACCCAGTGCAAATCTTAACATCTTTAACTCTGCCACATCCAGCTCTGACTCGTGCCTTTTCCACAATGCTACCGTCTCCAACCCATATAACATAGCTGGTCTCACTACCCTCTTGTAGACCTTCCCTTTCACTCTTATTGGTACCCGTCTGTCACAAATCACTCCTGACATTCTTTTCCACCCATTCCACCCTGCCTGTACTCTCTTCTTCACCTCTCTTACACACTCACCATTACTCTGAACTGTTGACCCCAAGTACTTAAACTCATCCACCTTTACCAACACTACTCCCTGCATCCTCACCATTCATCTACCCTCCCTCTCATTTACACACATATATTCTGTTTTAGCCCTGCTGACCTTCATTCTTCTCCTCTCTAAAGCATATCTCCACCTCTCCAGGATCTCTTCAACCTGGTCCATACACTCACTACATATCACAATGTCATCTGCAAACATCATAGTCCATGGGGCCTCCTGTCTAATCTCATCTGTCAACCTGTCCATCACCACTGCAAATAAGAAAGGGCTCAGAGCTGATCCTTGATGTAATCCCACCTCCACCTTAAACGTATCTGTCACTCCCACCACAGTCCCCACCAATGTCACACTACCCTTGTACATATCCTGTACCACTCTTACATACTTCTCTGCCACTCCCGACTTCCTCATACAATACCACAACTCCTCTCTAGGCACCCTGTCATGTGCTTTCTCTAAGTCCACAAAGACACAATGCAACTCCTTCTGACCTTCTCTGTATTTCTCCAACAACACTCTCAGAGCAAATATTGCATCTGTAGTGCTCTTTCCTGGCATGAAATCATACTGCTGATCACTAATCATCACCTCCCTTCTTAACTTAGCTTCCACTACTCTTTCCCATAACTTCAAGCTGTGACTAATCAATTGTATCCTTCTGTAGTTACTGCAGCTCCGCACATCACCCTTATTCTTAAAGATAGGTACCAAAACACTTTTCCTCCACTCCTCAGGCATCCTCTGACTTTCCAAAATTTCATTAAACAATCTGGTTAAAAATTCCACTGCCATTTCTCCTAAGCACCTCCATGCTTCCACTAGTATGTCATCTGGGCCAACAGCCTTTTCATTCTTCATCTTCTTCATAGCTGTCCTTACTTCCTCCTTGCTAATCTGCTTCACTTCCTGATTCACTATCCCCACATCATCCAACCTTCTCTCTCTCTCATTCTCTTCATTCATCAGCCCTTCAAAGTACTCTTTCTGTCTACTCAATACACTCTCCTCACTTGTGAGTACGTTTCCCTCACTGTCCTTTATCACCCTTACCTGCTGCACATCTTTCCCAGCTCTGTCCCTCTGTCTAGCCAATCAGTACAGGTCCTTTTCTCCCTCTTTAGTGTCCAATCTCTCATACAACTCTCTATATGCCTTATCCTTAGCCTTCACCACCTCTCTCTTTGCCATGCGCCTCATCTCCTTATACTTTCTTCATCTCTTTGACAATCCCACTTCTTCTTCACCAGCCTCTTCCTCTGTATACTCTCCTGTACTTCCTCATTCCACCACCATGTATCTTTGTCCTCTTTCCTCTGTCCAGATGTCACATCAAGCACCTTCCTAGCAGTCTCCCTTACTAGTTCTGCTGTAGTTACCCAGCTATTCGGCAACTCTTCATTGCCTCCCAGTGCCTGTCTTAACTCTTCCCTGAACTCCACCTCACAATCACCCTTTTTTAACTTCCACCATTTAATCCTTGGCACTGTTTTCACACTCCTCCTCCACTTCTTGATCACCAACATCATCCTGCAGACCATCATTCTATGCTGCTTAACTACACTTTCCCCAGTCACCACTTTACAGTCTCCAATCTCCTTCAGACTGGCCCTCCTACATAGGATATAATCCACCTGTGTGCATCTTCTTCCACTCTTGTACGTCACCCTATGCTCCTCCCTCTTCTTAAAATATGTATTCACCACAGCCATGTCCATCCTTTTCGCAAAATCCACAATCATCTGACCTTCTGCATTCCTCTCCTTAGCACCATACCTACCCATCCCTTCCTCATCCCCTCTGTTCACTTCACCAGCATGCCCATTGAAGTCCGCTCCAATCACTAGTCTCTCACCCTTGGGTACACTCACCACCAGTTCATCCAACTCACTCCAAAATTTTTCTTTCTCATTCATCGCACACCCAGCTTGTGGAGCATATGCACTAACAACATTCATCATTACACCATCAATGTCAAGCTTCATAAACATCACTCTATCAGACACTCTGTTCACCTCCAAAACACTCTTGGCATACTGTTCCATTAGGATAACCCCTACCCCATTTCTTCTGCCATCCACACTATGCTAGAACAATTTGAACCCGCCTCCTATACACTTGGCCTTACTTCCCTTCCATCTGGTTTCTTGCACGCACAATATATCAACCTTCCTTCTCTCCATCATATCAGCTAGCTCTTTCCCTATACCAGTCATACTGCCAACATTCAAAGTTCCTACCCTCAGTACTACACTCCTAACCTTCCTCCTCTCTTCCTGCCTTTGGGCATGCCTTCCCCCTCCTCTTCTTCTTCGGCCAACAGTAGCCCAATTTCCATCAGCACCCTGTTGGCTAACAGTGCTGGTAGTGGTCATTGTTAACCCGGGCCTCGACCGATCTGGTATGTAATTATGAAAAGTTCTCCGCATCAGTAATTTTTGGCAGAGGTTTTACGCCGTATGCCCTTCTTGACACAACTCTCCCCATTTATCCGGGCTTGGGACTGGCACAAAGAAATGCACTGGCTTGTGCATCCCCAGTGGCTGTTAACAATAGGCAATATTGATTCTCCACTAATAAATACATAAATACAGTCATTAAAACATTTTTACCTGATTTCACGTCTAAAATTCAATCAGAATAAAACTAACACTTTATTAATTAACAAAGAATTAAATTATTTTATGAAACCTACTAGTGAATTAAAATGGGATAGTAAAGAGATTAAATATGTAGGGGAAAATTCCTTCATACAGTTGTAAATGTATAGGACCAGTAAATTATAAAAAGATTTTAGATAATATTAAAGCACTATGCATGTCTCATGCACGGGTTCCCATCAAATTATCTATAGTATAACTCCTGTTATTCTCATTTGGGGTGATATATAATTTCCGACCACGAGATGGGTAAAACCAGTCTCTAACAAAATGGGATAAGTTAATTCTACTACAAAAATGGAAATTGTCTATGCTTAAAATGGTCTGCAAGGGCGGCTAGTCTAGTACTTACCTATTAGCTTGCTAGAGCTTGTAAGAAATTGCTCAACTCATCTACTTCCTGCATACTTACACCTTCAAGTCACCAACTGACAATTTGCTCCCAACCAAGTATTCATAAAGATGCTTTTGACAAAATGTTTTAGTGATTGGTGACTCAGTTGTTAGACATACAGATGCTCCACTTAACTGGATGGATAAGGACAGGAATACTGTCAGCTGCCTTTCAGGTGCTGGGGTCACACACACATTACAAAGGTCGCCAAGAGCCTTATCCAAGTTAAATATGACTACTGTATGGTAGTAATCCATTCAGAGAGACATGCTGAAACTTTCTATGCATGTAACAGATGCAGGTAAGACTCTGGTCTCAAGTACAATCCTGACTTCAATAAGAATGACGACTGGGTATAAATAGAAGATAATTGGCTTTAACAACTGGCTTAATAGCTGGTGTCATTTCAGGGGTTCCAGTATGTATTAGCTTGGAACAACATGTTTGAGTCTTAATTGGTTTGAAGAGGATGATCCACATCTCTTGTTGAAGGTTGTCTATGTGATGGCAAATTTCCACCCCCCATTTTGCATTTTTTAGGTGGAGTCCACTTAATGGACATTCCAACTTAACAAATTAATCTAAATATAAATTGGAACACATTATGGTGGCTTTTACCAATGACTGGAGGCTCAGTAAGGTATTTCTATTACTCCATTCCTTAGTCCCTCCCTCTCCTGACTTTTTATATTTTCTGATTTTAATATAATTCACATGTATTCCATATATTTTTATTTTTCTCTGTAGATTCTTTCTAGTAAGAATCTATATTATATTGTTTATTGATTTAAGCATTAACCCAATATTTGTATTCTTTTATTGTGATTTTCTTAAAATTTGTTGTAATATGTACCAGTTTCTGTGCTGGAGCTTTTCTCCCCTGGCCTCCACTGAAAATGAGCTATCTTGGCCCAGTGGACTTTCCCAGTAAACAAATGGCATTAAATAATAAATAATAAATAGTAAATAACAAATTGCCTGATACTAAGGCACTGCTGCATCTGGAATTTGTAAATATATGTGTAGTTATGGAGACTTGGTTTAAATGTAAAAAAAAAAAAAAAAACTACTTCCTCCATAGTTGGGATTTGCTCCTACCATGCTTTCAGCCCTGGTGGAAAGTGTGGAGGTGTCTCCATATTTGTCAGGTATCACATCTCATCTAGACTGATATCCAGAGATCCGCAGACTGAGCTCCTGGAACTTCAGTTTACCATGCAGAAGACAAGCTTCCAACTTATAGCATGCTACAGGACTCTTTCCATGTCCCAAGATGATCATGTTGGATTCCTGGAAGTTTTTGAAGAAATTCCTATAAACGACAACTCCATAATTCTAGGTGACTTCAGTTATTCCACCATAGACCTATATTTGTAATATAGGTTATACCTAGAGATTTCTGGACTAGATAAACTGGAATTCCCTAGTTCAAATAGTTAGTGAACCTACTAGAGTACAAAATATTCTTGATCTGGACCTTACAAGTATTGCTTCTACTTAATCGACTTTCTTTATCTCTCCTTCATCAGTTAAGTTGGACCATAAACTTGTGATATTTTTTTCAGGACCATCATATCCCCTTAGTTTAGCATCTTCATATTTAAGGACTTCAGAAGGGTCAGCTTTATACAGTTATATGATGAAATCTCTAAATTTACTGATGACATCGCCACTATTGGCCTTGACACAATAATCAACTTCACTAAGGAGTTTTATGCCCACTAAAACAAATGCACAGATTTAACAGTTTGAACTACAGCCAAATATAATGGAAATTATAAACATTGCTCCTTGATGGTCAGCCTACATGAATAAAGTTTATAAGAAAAGAAAAAAAAGTCATTAAATTGTAACTTAAGGACAGAAATCCTCAAAATGGTGATAGTATAAAAATATCACCAAGAAATGTAAAAGCAGTAAAGCACTCCATGAATGGAGAATAGCTTCTGTAGTGAAGGATAACAAGTCTTCTATTGGCTATGCTAAAAAATTAAGAAACAACATTCAACATAGCTCTGAATTATTCCATAATGGGAACTCTGACCCTGATGACATTGCAAATATACTTGCAAATAAGTTCACTGCAAACTTCAGCCCCAAATCCCTTATTCATATGCCACATATCCTAGAATACATTACATCCCATCATCACGAAGGAACATGCTTTTAAGGTGTGTCAAAACCAAAAACATTTTCTCCATGAATCCCAACAACATACTTGGGTGCTTAATAAATGGTGTCAAACATACTCTAAGTAAACCTCTCCTTAAATTATTTACCCTAAACCTAGCCACAGGCTCGCTGTTGGGGTGATGCCCCCCCAACATGGGTGCCCTACCACAGACCCTGGAAATCATGGACAAATCAGCATTATAAATCTAATCTGTAAACCCAAGGAACATAGCATAGCATAGCATATCTAATCTCATTAATTATGATATCAAGAATCCCATTAGATTTTCAAGGATTGATATGAGAGTACAGGCAGAAAGAAAGAAAGAAATAGGAGATTTTAAGCAAAAGACCAGCACTGGTAGAGGTTTTAGTGGAATCTAGAGCAGAAGCTGCTGCTTAAAAGGGATAATTAGTAGGGCGTATAAATTATTGTATGATAACTATAGGAATCAATCAGAGGAGGTTAGAAAGGATTGGGAAGAGAGATTGGATAAGCAATTCACCAAGAAACAAAGGGGGCTATATGTATGGCTCACAAATATGCAACAAAGTCTAAAACATTTAGGATCTTTGCTTGGAAGTATTTGTACGGGTATTTTTATACCACAAGCAGACTCCAAATATTTTTTCCTCAGGTAGATTGCAAAAGTTGGAGGTGTGATAGAGAAGAAAGAAGTAACTGGGAACATATTTTTGGGAGTGGAATGAGTTGGCAGGCTTTAAAAAGTCCATGCAAACTACTCTCTCATAAATACTGGTTGAGCAAATTCATTGGAAGTCTTGTCCCTGTACTCTTATGTTTTATAGACTCTGTGCCCATTTATTACACCATTAGAGATCTGGTGGTTCTTGACCTACTACATCTCAATTAGCCAAACAGCTCTGCTAATACTAAAACCACAGACTTGAACATTCATCAACAGATAAAAACAATGTGAGGGAAAAATAAAGTCATCACCCAGTGTATGCCCCTTCTCTGCAATAAACTTCCTCTGCAAGTTAAGCAACACACTTCAATGAATTCCTTCATACTAAACCTAGATAACTGTCTGAGTACTCTCAAATTTACTTTGGGAGTAACTGGCCTCCCCCTCCCTAAGAAAGGTGGTACAGCCTGAGGGTAGATATTAGCAAGGCATACATGGCCATTAGACTAAAATAACCTTCAAATTACTATGAATCCTTGGAATCATAATCATATTTCTTTTTTAAGTCTATCCCTGAGATTCATTAATGCCTACACCAAGTGTACACTAACTGTACACCGCACTGAGTGAACAAACAACAGAGGCATAACTCACACCTTCTTCCTCCTAATTTTAGTTTTCCTGCTGATTTTCTTGCAGCTTTAAATACTGAGGGAGATTCATAAAGTTAACCACAAAATTTAGACTACAGGTACACATAGTGCGATCGTTCTGAGTGACTAGAAAGCAGAAAAATGTGGTTGGGATGTTCTTGAACACAGATCCTGTACACCTAGTATACACTTAGTGTAGGTGTTATTGGATTTGGCCCCTTTTTTCCCCTAAAGTCTTCATCTATACCACTGTATAAGCATTAGCTCTGATAATAACAGCTATATCTCTGTGAACCTAATGACCATTTACTCTTACATTGTCAGTCTACTGATATTTGCAGTAGCTTGTATTCATTACTCTACTGACTAAATGACTGTTCTATGATATGGCATTTATGTTATATGTTGTTATGGTTGTCTTGTCTAATGTTAATCTTTTACAATGTTAAGGTATTTGGTACACTGTGTTTTTTCTCTTTTACTGATCTTTCTTCAAATGTCTGTCCTCGAAAGCAGTACTTTCTCTGTTAACAGACAGAACAAAAGGTTATTTATTTATTTATTTTTTACGCATAGCTGCATGTACGGCTGATTGAAAGCTTTGACCTGGATATGACAGAAGTGAGTTGGTAGGACTGCAGTTAAAGAGATGGAAGTGAGTATGAAGATGACAAAGCACTCTTTCCTTTATTTCAAAATAATTAAACATGGAGAACCTTTTTCTTTTGCACTATGTGTACCTGTAGTCAACATTTTGTGGTAAACTATGAATCTCCCTCTTTCTCGCATAAAAGCAGGGAACTAGGGTGCCTTAACTGAGTCGTTTGGGTGGTTCATGACACAAGGGAACCCAGCCCATCCATAGTGTGGTGTTAAGGGCTTTGTATTAGATGGGAGTGAAAAAACAGAAGTGGGTGCTAGATATGGATATTTTTCACTTAACCACACTTATGGTTGACTGTCTGACTGGCACACATATTGTGGAGGTGATACCTGGTAAGACTTGCCTACAAGCGACAAGAGCTTGCCATTTTCTTTACTTATGACTAGTGCTACTAATATTACTCTTCTTTTTCTTTTGGCTGTTCCCATTAGGGGTCGCCACAGTGGATCATCTGTTTCCATTTCTTCCTGTCCTCCTAGTGCTACTAATATTACTCTTCTTTTTCTTTCGGCTGTTCCCATTAGGGGTCGCCACAGTGGATCATCTGTTTCCATTTCTTCCTGTCCTCTGCATCTTGCTCTGTCACACCAACCACCTGCATGTCCTCTCTCACCACATTCATAAACCTTATCTTAGGCCTTCCTCTTTTCCTCTTACCTGGCAGCGTCATCCTTAGCATCCTTTTCCTAATATACCCAGCACCTCTCCTCAGCACATGTCCAAACAAGCGCAATGTAGCCTCTCTGGCTTTGTCTCCAAACCGTCCAACCTGGGCTGACCCTCTAATATACTTATTCCTAATCCTTTCTACCCTCGTCACACCCAGTGCAAGTCTTAACATCTTTAACTCTGCCGCATCCAGCTCTGACTCCTGCCTTTTTGTCAATGCCACCGTCTCCAACCCATATAACATTGCTGTTCTCACTACCCTCTTATAGACCTTCCCTTTCACTCTTACTGGTACTTGTATGTCACAAATCACTCCTGACACTCTTCTTCACCCACTCTTCACTGCCTGTACTCTCTTCTTCACCTCTCTTTCCAGCTATCTCATCTATCTGTCTATTCTATTAAGCAATAATAGTAATAGAAAAGACACAGGGCTAATTACATAATTTCCTTACTTTAGGGACATAGCCTCTGTATAGAGGAGGAATTGGGCACCTCAGTCAGTGGTAGTTCAGGAATCGTTGTTAATGGATAGTTGGGCATCTTCACTACTACTGTAAGGAGATGTCTGTTAGAATGGAATAGGAAACTGTAATGAGTGAATGTGGACTGTTTATTTAAAATGTTTGTTTATTCACTTTTTTCAGTCATTTTGAGATAGCTGGTACCATTAAGACAAATTCATTGATGGTTTCTATAACATCATTAACACTGTACTAAAAGACAGCAATAAACCTATCATGTTAAGTGATGTGATAGTGCTTCAAGAGGTCACTTCCAAATCATTGCATCCTTCTTTGTTTCGGCAACACACCATTAAATGTTTAGCTGGATTTGCATACAGATACTTTACTAATTCATTAGTTTGTGGCATGAATTTGATGTAATGCACATAAATCACTATATGTGTGTGCTAACTAAGTCTGTGTTTGGAGGAGACGTTGTTTAATGGAGGGAGTGGTATTCCTGTCATAATAGTAGAATCTGTTGGCTGAACTTGTTCCTAATTTAATGCAATAATATACAGAAAATATATACACAAGTTAAATATCTATTACATAAACAGAATATGTGGTCAGGCTTGACAAATAACCTATACAGTATGATCTGTTCTCCCAATAACCTATACAGTATGATCTGTTCTCCCATGTACCTTACCCATTAGTTTGCTGGTTGTAAGGTTACTCACATTTAAATCCTATTTTACAGTATACTTATTGCTGTTTTATATATGACCACAAAACGTTTGATTTAGAGGCAGTTAATATTTTGATGTCATCTCATACAGATTTTTTTTCCAGCTTTCTACTCATGGAAGACTCAATCACAGTGAAGTACAGAAATATAACTTTAAGGTACCCCTTTCAAAACACATCACATATTGTAAAACATTGAATTGGTATCTTCATCACACATAATCAATGTTTCTTCTCTTAGGTTTCTTCTCTTACTTGTGTAATTCATATGCCTCATGTCACCTGCTACCAACCACTAGCCATCTTCTCCCACTGCCAGTTCTGGTTTTGGTTGTAGGATACCTTGTTTGTCCAACCATAGCTAAATACAGCCGGAACACAAAGCCTTATCTGCCAGCTGACAATCCTGAATCTAGGATGCCTGGCTTATGTCATCATAGTTCATAACTGTAGCTTGTGATTACCTGTCCAGCCACCAGACCCTCTTCTCCCACTGTTATTGCTGGTTCTAAGTCAGCTGTTTTTTACCAGTATAGCTGATCCAATTGAGTGGAGTTTTATTCGTGTCTTCATCATTACTAGAGCTGATGGGAAGATGGGGAGAGTGAGAAAGAGATGAGTGAAAAAAAAAATAAAACTGCTTGTCTCTCAGAGGGGAGGGATGGGGGATGTGTGCTATAGAGGAGCTTAGTTGCCACGCTGATGGTGTGTAGTGGGGAGCACGGCAGAGTGTACACAAGTGGCAGATGGGTGAGACCACAGAGAAGATGATATGTACCCACCAAGGCAAAGTATAGCATATGCAGTGTTTCCCACTGCATGCCTTTTTAAGGGTGGGACATTAGATAGACACATCACCATGGAGATGGGATGTATGTCTCACTAGGTTTGGATGCCATGAATGTGAACGTGGAGACAGCACGGGGGGGATTACTATACTACTTACTTGCAATATGACAGTGTCTCCCTTGACTGTAGACCCTCACCCATAAAATCCAAAGGGTGATGGATGGGCTAAATACCTGTCCTGGGAGAAAAGCTGATTATCAGTGGAACATGTTAGGAAGTCAAAAAAAATCATAGCACAGAAGTTTTCTGTGATCATTTTCTCACCCACCTGACCTCTTCTCCCACTGTCAGTCCTGGTTCTAGGATGCCATAGCTCAATACAAACAACAATGGGCTAGCAGCTTATTTACCCTGTGAGTGGACAGATGGACAGCCTCAACAAAGAAGGAGGAAGTATGGCTAGAGAGGTACCATTTTAAAGTGCTGTCCACTAGATGGATATACTTTGTGTGCTCATTTTTCCCTGTCCTTCTCACACACTTATTAATACTCTGGTCATTGTCATATTATCATGAATGACAATTTCCATTTTCTGATGGAGTCCCACTAAAATAACTACAATCCTTAACACACCTAGGCAGCAAAGGACATCAGCTATGGAGTACTCTGAATTTTCTTGCCTTGCTGTCACTGTAAGAGAGGCAATTCTGTGTAGAAAATATAATAAAACAGAATAGCAAGTAGCCAGAAATCCTAGCACTATCTGCCAACCCTATGCATAATCATGGATCAATAAAAAAGCAATACACCCAGCTCATCGTAGCCCAAAAAGTTGTCTATACCCCATACTCCAGTTCTATGTACCAAATGATAAACAACTGCTTACCATCTACAAAGCATAAAGGGGTGCTGGGGTCAGTCTCTATTCCAATAATGTAGCTAGAACTTGGAATTCCTATCTCAAGCAGGTTATCTCACACCTCTATTTTTTCAAACCATTGCTAAAAGCACTTCATCTCTGCCTCCTGGCTTTGTCCTTTCTTCTTATCCTAATGTTATTGTAAATATTGATTACGTTAAATTTGTTACCTTGGAGCTTTTCTCCCCTAGGCCTCCACTGAAAAAGGGCATCTATGCCCATTTGGACATTTCTGGTAAACAAATGTCAATAAATAATAAATCTAGAGAAAGTATAAATCTTTAGATGCATGTTTAGAGCACAGTATATAAACAGCCACCACTACTTTCCAGGTAGAAAAGGTTCTTTGACAGGTTGGTCCCATATTTCTGACATTAGTCTTTTAGTGACTATAGTACTAATAGAGCAATATTATTTAATGATTTATGTGAAATGGAAGGCTTTTCCTCAGTATACACTTGACATGACATAGAGACAAAGTCATGGATGTTGTTTGTTATATAAAAAAGAGTGCAAATCCATCATGGGAAGATATCCTTACAGTCTCGCTAAATATGAACAGCATACCCTTCTGTCTGCTGACGTTCAAACGTAGTCCTGATAGTGACAAAAAAGAGGACACTAACTAGTTGCCTAAGGTAAGCTCCGTAGAAATCCTTTACTGGATTATGCAGCTTCTAGGTGAATGTGTGCATCAAGTTCTTAAATATTCAGGGCCTCACCTGCAGCAAAATCACTCTGTCCATATGAGTAACAGATGTAGTCACAGAAAAAATAAGTACATTTTTACTAAAGGATCCTTATAAAAAATGAAAGTAGGACATTCCAAACCAGATGAAATAAACATAACACATATTTTATTTTAAATATAAAGTTAAAAAAATTATGTAATAAATGCCTAGTTGGCTTTTTCAGTAATAGGTATAAAAACTCCTTTAATCTAATAGCTTGGTCCATACTGTAACAAACAGAAACATGTAATCAAACATCTAAAGGAGGAAAGGACCGAAGTAGGACATATTCCTTATTACTGGAAGGTTATGTTCTAACAGTAAATGTAAAGGCTTGAGTATGAATTTGCAGCTTCCTGTATTGGGTCTGAACCTGGAGTTTGAGGCCTGGCTCCATGGTATATAGGGACAAAGCTCTGACTATGGCTAAGGTGACCAATGTTTGATTAGTGGTATGAGTACCTAAGGGAGCAGACAGGGAGGATGAGATTGACTGGTTGCTATCAGCTTGCTTATCCTGGGGGGTAGGAAGACTGCTAAGCTTATGGCACTGGCAACAGCTAAAGGTGTCTGTGTTTATCACCCATCCACATATACTGAGTTGGCTCACACTGCATTGGGAGGGATTTCCCTGCTGGGTTGGATAAACAGAGGGTTTGTGGAAACATTCATGCCTCCTCTCTCTGACTAGGTAGCTAAAGCAGTTTTTGAGCAGCTGAGAGGATGGAAGGATGGACTGATCCTGATGACTTCCAATGGGCCTATTCCCTACTACCTGGCTTTCATGAATGGGAAGCTGATGGGCTGATAGGACACACTGGGAAGGAACAAATAATCCTTTAGGCTCTTGCTTAGACAGCTGATACCTAAATGAGCTGATTAGATACAGGTAGTGGAGTCAAAGGGTAGCTTTCCATGGAAATGACTGTGGTGTAAAAAACTGAAGCAGAAGTTATTGTTTTAAAATAACTAAAATCTGTCGAAATTTCTGATTTAATAAAGAAATGCTATATATATATATATATATATATATATATATATATATATATATGTGTGTGTGTGTAGATAAAGATCTATATATATAGACATAGATATATATGTATAAACCTGCAGGTCAGGGACCTTGAACCCACATTGATTTTTTTATCTGCAATAAGAGTTGCACAACTGATTCTAGTAGATCTTCATATCCACAGGATTTTTTTCTAGACTTCATATTCTTTACAGGGACAAAATCAAACTGGTTCAAAGAAATATAAACATATGCTACATAAGATAGTTACAAGTGAGTATGGCAAAATGCTATAATCCATGTTCCTTATCAGATTTAAGGATTGAATAGTATTGACAGACTGAAATAGCTATCTGAGCAACTTAGGAATCAAGAGCAAATATACAAGTTTATATAGTAAGGGAGCTATATGGATTGCAAAATACTTGTAAAAGTTGTTATTTAGTGAGTCTGATCTTGGAATTTTGTTATCTGGTAGCAGATTGATAATCTCCTTTACAATACCAAGTCCAGCACAACTGGGGGATATTTCTAAGTTTATTCCCTAAATGCCTCTAAAATGGTTACATTCTTTCTCTTTTATCTGAGTCACTTCCAAAACACTTCTTAATAATATTTTTAAAATGTATAAAAAAATAAAATTTGGGTTTACAATCTATTGTTATTTGTCAATGATGTTATTTTATTTCTGTTCTTTTCTTTAGTTAGTAGCCCTTTTTGATCAATACCTCATCAGAATTTAGATGATCAAACACAAATACATCTGTAAACACTGCACATCCATCATATGATTAATGAAAACACCAATTTAATTCTTTATTTGATAAAAGCAACATATACATCTCCAATAAACCTTCCTTAATTTAAGAATACCTTTAACGTTAATAGTGTCATTCAATCCTGGTGTAATCATTGTATTACATATAACTGCAATGTCGTTTTCTTAATTTTTAATAAAACACCCAAATCCCTTTTTTTTACAACCCAAGCTATACCTTCAAGAACACAGGAAGTGATTTTTAATTGTTTCAAGTTGTGGAATGTTTAAAAAAGACATACCTTGGGATCCAGTAAACTCTGTGTAGACTTTGAGAGAAGTTTACCTGGAGTTTACATGTTTGTGCGATGAGCAACAGCACTAGTTGCACATGCATGCTTGGCATCGAGCTTACACAAATACAAGCAAGGTTTCATGCCCAGCAACAGTGCTGCTTGCCAAGAAACCATGCAGTGCAGTGCAGCATGAATGCAGAAAGAACATGCATCCAAGTTTGCCTATGGGTAAACCTGCTCTGTGAGATTGCACAGACAGCCACAATGACTGCAAATATTGCAATGACTGCAGTATTAACACAATAAAGAAAAGTGTACTCATGCAATGTACACTACAACAAGTTTTTGCAGACTGAAATAATCTATGTTGGGGTGATCAGCAAGAGCAAATAAAATGTGACATAAATACACTAGGCAGGGAAAGTGCACTGATTAAAATGGCCACAGATATGAATGACAGGCATGAATAAATAGGAAGAGGTCATGTATAATATGGGATATATACACAAGATAAGATATGTCAATGTACGTACACTTCCAAGACAAGTCAATAGCATAACATTAAGCACATATGTAGATAGCACAGTATGTACTGCTGTTTATACCTCCTGTGTGAGTACATTTATATCATCACACAGATAGTATGTATATGTGAGGTCACATAAGGTTACATGTTGAAGGAGATGAATGGTTGTGCTATAAACATTACTGACATGCTCAATGGAGAGGACATTTAGCAAGGGTGGTATATACAATGGGGGTATGTGCATGTTGTGAAGATCTGTAAAGATGACTTGCATGAATATGACTGAAATGTCAACATACCTCACAAACAATCTTGGAGACACAGCAATAGACTCATGGACAGCTGCTGACAAAAGCAGGCACAATCAGAAACAATTTTAAAATATTAACAACATTAATCTGTGATACTGCCAGAATATGTGAGTTTAAGTTAAATACATGTTCTGAAGGAACAGACGTGTACAACAATAATGAATTCCAGTATCCTATAAGGAGAAGTCATCACCCCATTTCCAAAAACAAACTGTCTTTGGAGGGGTTAAGTGGGACAGTGTAAAACCTGGAGTTGAATTTAGAGGAAGTCCTGGCCATTTGAGAGGTTGGCATAACTCATAAGCCACAAGCCACGCATGCAAGAATCAAACCCATGCCAACAATGTTGTCAATGATCTATGTATTTACTGGGTACCGCACAGAAATACATATCACACATTCATCTTGTATAACATCTTGAAGGGAAGTCTTCACTGTCACTTCCTCTTTGGTATGCATACCAAAGAATAGCTCTGTATGGGCAACAACATGTGTGCAAGCTCACTGTGCCATAATGTGATACCCTTGCTAAAGCATCCCTGGCTGACATAGGTATCAGCCATAAGGATAACAACACTTACAAACAAAACACTATTATTAGTGGATTCCCTACACACAGATGTGCACTGCATGCATCTGCCACATGTAGAAGCAATGGTGTTGTCTGAAGCATCTACAATTGATGAATAAATTAAGAAGTAGTGTGTTATAATGAATGGTACAGCAGTATGTGAGACTGATGGCAATGCATCAACTATGCCCATGTAGACAGAAACTACAGCAGTGCAAAGTCTAGCATGAATGAGTAAGGAATCTGTCATTGTGATATTGTTCACATACCAAACAATGCATGGAGCACACTTTATAATCACATGTCAAAACTCAACACACGTGCCACATGATCACTGTCTCCCTGACATTGCCAGTGAAAATGTTATGCTGACATGAAATCCTGACATGCATACATATATGTTCATGCAAACTATCAAGTGGTAATACTAATGTGATGTACTTTTATGTTGTTGTAAAGTCACACTACAGATACACCTAGGAACAATTGGACTTCATAGGTTCATAGGTTAATAGGAGAGTGCTAGGTTAATGCTCCAAGATGACATAGAATTCTAGCCATATTTAATATGAGTTTCACAATTTTAAATAGCTATGTGAACAACTTTTATGTTATCTAAGACCAACTGCCTCTATCCATGAGGGACATGGGTGTAACACCATGAGTCCAATTGCCATTAACCATCCATTGACATATGATGCACTTGAATAGGGTCAGGAAAAACCTTTGCTTTACGTGAATGTGAAGCTTGTTTCAGAGAAGTGATAGTGTCTGATAAACATTTCTATTTCTCCAACATGATTTATTATGTCAGAGGCTAGGTTAACATCCTTAGAATGAGTGACCCTTGTGCAGTTTGCTTTACTAATGTGTAACATTTCCATCAGAGCCGGGTTGTTGAATGCCCTGTTGGCCAGACACAAATCATTCCTTAGTAATTTCTGGGGACAGAATACAGTAATATGACTTTAAATATTTCCATATAGGATTTGTCTTTTAGACCTTGTATCTTCCTTGTGCAAAATTTCTGGTGTTACTCCAGCTGTTGAAGATGTGTGTTAAATTACATGCAAAAGGTGCATTGTTATCAATTATTGTGGTGATGAGGGACTGGTACAATGGAATTATAACATCCTTTCATGTGGATGACATGTCCTAGTTATAAATTATGCCACATAGAAGGGATTTGTCACCACTGTGGACACATGGTGGTCAAACTTCCAGTTACTATCCATCAGAGTACAAAGATTAAGTACCATTGGGTCCACTCATTGGGGTGTGCTGTCTATACTGTAATTAGCTTGGGTATTTGCTTTACAAAAGGGAATATAATTATGCTTTTTTGGACAGTTAGTGTGTCTCTATGGCTATGATGCAAATCATTTGTGTAAGTTAATACTTTGTGAATTATATCAATACCCTTACTGGATTTAAAGATTGTCCACAATTTACAGTCATCTGCAAAGTTGGTTGGACAAAGGCTGTCTAAGTTTACCTTGACTTCTGTAAATTAAATATCAAATAGGAAAGGGCCTAGTACAGAACCCTGTGGTGCTGTACTGGTCCCTGACCTATTGCTAGGGGTGAAATCACACACTTTGGCATTATATGATCCATTGTGCTACCCACGTGGTGACATGGTGGTTTATGAGCAGTTGAGACAGTCTCTCTGTAATGCCTGAGTGTGTAATTGTGTGAAATGCCTTGAGCAGGGCATGTTAGGTGGGATGCACATTCTTTCCCTTGTCCATGCCCTTGGTGACCTTCTTGAAGAAGTCAGCCAGATTTAACAGACATGATCTAGCTTTAACAAATAAAAAAATGGGTTGGTTACACAGTCAGGAAATAATCTATGTCCTGGTTGATAAGGTCCATAACGATTCTTTCCACTGACTTACAAATGAGGCTAGTTAGGCTTATGGGTTTATAATTACTTTGTGCTGGGTGATAGTTCCCCCTTGTTCACACAGATGACTTTTGCTGTGCACCATTCTGCTAGAAAATAGCCTGTCTGAAGGCTGTGGTTAAGTAGGGATCAAACTGTGTCTGCTAGGGCATGTTTTAGTTTATTGATAAGGCAACCTAGGATGTCATCAGGGCTCATTGATGCCATATTTTAACCTTAGAAAGTGCACAGAGTAGCTGCTCTCTTGAGGAAAATAAACTCGGTAATGTATGCATGCATACTTTGGGTGACGAACAGAGAGGACGTGAGGTGAAGTTTGATCCAAATCTGTCAGCTAGCAGGTTGTCTTCAGTTGAGTATTGGTTGTGCCATCCACAACCATCTGTGTGCATAGCTGTGTATTCCACTTAAGATTTTATACTTACTTAAAAAAAAAGATTTGTGACAACACCGTCAAATACAACCTTTGGTATGCATCACATGGCACGCAGTGGAACTGTTAACACAGTCATACATCTCCACCTAGATCATGTCATTACATCACTTGCACAACATTAGCCTATTTGTTTATCTTTGGAAAGGTGTGTGTGAGGGCTCTGATACCATATATGGACATATTACAAATGAGGTAGATGCGGTACATGCAGGACAGTTAATGAAACAAATGATGATAGTCACACTATGCTGCTGGCCAACACCTGAATAATCCTTGTGAGTAGCAACACAATTGCACATACAGTAAATTCTCCAAGTTGCAAGTAAATCTGAATTAGTTATATGTTTGTGTATATAACACCATTACAATATGTGAATGAAACATGGAGTATGTGCCCATGTCATCAGTATGATGTAATATTGCTGTATGTCACATAGCATTTCATGATGGTAGGTATAGCAAGTGTCGCTGTGAGATCTGAACAAAAAATATGTAGAATGTTAATATACTCCAATACAAGAACACATACCTTACTAAGGCAACACTATACATAGCATCATTCCATGTCAAGAGTCCTCAAGAGTCATTATACATTATTATTATTAATTATTATTATTATTTTTATTATACATTATTATTATAGCTGTTATGGAAGAAATGTGTAATCAAATGGCAGCAGTGGCCATCAATACGTTAGTTCAAATTACAGATTGGAATATACTATTGTAGGGCTACCGTACATCCACACCTCAACAGAGTATATGTAGACAACAGCACAATTGATGTGCAATCTTCATAGGGTCCTAGGACACTACTAGGCTAACAGCCAACATCACATTAAATTCTAGACATTGTTATAACATTTAAAAAATACTATATTTACATGATGGAAGATAGTAGGGGTGTGCACATATGTGTGTATGTGTTTGATTGTATTACATACTGCCTCTGTCCATAAGTGACATGTGCACCACCCCATGACAGAAGTAGCAATCACACATCCAATGGTATGCAGATGGCTTGCAGAGGGTCATGGAAGGGCTGTGTTTCATGATGTATGTACACATCTTTGAGATGATGACATTATCCAGGGTTCTGTGGAAAGCATGTTATTATGGCAGAGGGAATTAGGGGATCTTGGATTCATAGGGCTATATTAAAGGTTCTTCTATGTGGGATTCAAATAAAAACAGATTTGAAAGATCATATACTAGCATTAATATACCACCAGCTACACACACAGCAGTTGAATGAGGTCAGATTTGAACATTAGGCCTGTGTAGGTAAGCACACTGTATTCCATACAATGCAACAATAGTACAACCACAGATGTCTGACTTTACACTGTCACAGTGCACTTTATAGAGGACTGCAGCATCATTGGATGATGGGAAGATGTTGGGAGGAGTGTGTTACACAGATGTGGATTTACATCTTGGTGTAACATTGTCAACCCATTCATATTTGAATGAACACACACATATGTTGTCTGCTGTGAGATTAGAACCACGAACTATCTAGCTACACAAGCTAGAGAATGCAGTAGTTAATGCTCATGCCAACACATATATCTGAGTGCTATACTGCCAGAGTCAAGTTTAGAGGGGATCACATCATAAGTGTATGTTGATTATAATAAGGTGTAGTCTCACATGTGGTTTTAAAATTGTCTCCAGACTGATAGTAGAATGAACATGCACACATGCCGACTGCAGTGAGATTATAACCCCTACCTACCTATCTACGCTTACTACAAAACACAGTACTTAACGCTAGCACCACGGTAGAAGTCTGACTTTCATAGTGTCAGAAAATACTTTATAGCAGATGATATCATCAGTGTCTGGTGAGAAGAATATGTTTGTAAGAGTGTCTCACATGCTGCTCTAAAATGATCTCCAGAATGACAGCTAAATGAACACAAACACACAAGTTGAATACAGTGATATTAGAACCCCTACCTACCTATCTATACTAGCTGCAGAACACAGTACTTAACACAAATGCCACAGCACAAGTCTGACTTTTATATTGTCACAAAACACATTTTAGCAGATGACATCATCAGTGTATGTTGTCAGGACTGTATGAAATTGCTGTGTAGTCATGTACGCCTGTAAGACTTTGTTCAACATGAGATATGAGTGCTGACATTAGGACACATATTCATGCCCTTCTGACCATGCACACACACATAGTAATACACAAAGCTGACCACAGTGGGAATAGAACCCCTACCTATCTAGTTATACAAGCTAGAGGACACAGTGCTTAATGCAAGTGCCACAGCACAATTCTGACTTTAATAGTGTTGCATAACACTTTATAGCAGATGGCATCATCAGTGTCTGTTGGGAAGAAGATGTCAGGAGGGCTCTATGAAATTGCTGTGTAGTCATGTATGGATATAAAACTTTGTTCTCTGTGAGACTTGAGTGCTGACATTAGGACACAGCCTCATGCTCTTCTGACTATGGACATACACAATTGCACATACAGGCACATACATAATTTGCTGTTGTGCAATTCAAACCCTTATCTAGCTATTTATTCCAGCTGCAGAACACAGTAGCTAACATTTTTACCATTAATGAAGTTTGATTTTCTTTCCTTATCATAGTGGTCTTTACAGAGGATGGCCTCATCATTATGTTGCAGGTAACATATACTGTTATGAGACTTGTGTACAAAGTCTGGACTTTAGATTTACTTTTGTGCTTGCAATGGGAACGAATACTTTAAAAGACAGCTTCTTAACCTATATGCAATAAACTGTCATGAATGCGTGTTGCAGAACTGACATACATGTACCTGTTTCTTAATATGCTGTGTATATAACACACTCAGTTTCACACACACACACACACACACACACACACACACACACACACACACACACACACACACACACACACACACACACACACAATTTTGTAAACAGCATGAATACAAGGGTTGATGTGGGAGTATTCATTCTCTGATGAACTGATGTTGACAGTAATACATGTATCAGACAATCTCAATGTCTAGTGTCAGGATAAAGCTTTACCAAATGTAACAATACATTTGTTGTCTTTATTTCTGTATTGTAGATGTCATTAGAGCTATTACCGAGATATCATTTTCAGGTACATTGGTGCAGGGCACACATGAGCATGGAAATATGTGTTCATTGAATAACAAGTCCCTTCCCTTTTGTTGTGTTTTTAAATGCTTTTTGATGGGAATGGAGAATAACTGGGCAATAAGCATAGCAATACAAGACAAACACGTCTTTACATAGTGCATCACTGAGAAACTGATTTGCGTGAACAATGTCAAAGTGTTTGCCCATGTGAGATTCCCACTTCATACATACAACTTGAACTTGAGAGGTAGTTATGAATATATGCAATGTGAGAAATAGTGGACAAATACTATGCTGCTCATACTGTAGTTAATATCGGAAATGCTGTGTCATACCTTTTAGGACATGAAAAACTGTTACTATTGATTGAGTTAATTGATAAGCAAATGTGTTTCTCTGCTTAAATGGGAAACTAATAATATTTCTATTGGTTTGCCTTCCTTCGCACAAGCACACTAAGTGGGGATGAGGTCTATGTTTAGCAAATGAACAGAATGTTCATCAAACTTCTGTTCATCATACATAGACCATGGAAAGTTCCTTTCCTTGAAAGGCCCAATGATCATAAAAAATTACATCGGACAATCATAGTTGGCCAACTTCAAAGGAATGGAACTAGTACATACTTACTGGTAACGGATGGTAAGGAAACCTGCCCTTTCCCCACTGTAGTGTGATTTCGGAGTTGGTATATATGATTATTGGGGAGTGTGAGGGGCACAGCCCCCCACATAAGGAGCATTACTGGATCCTCTTATGTGGAGGGCTGCACCACCACATCCCCCACTGATTATATATACCAACTCCGAGGTCGCACTACAGTGGGGAAAAGGGAAGTTTCCTTACCCTCTGTTACCAGTGAGTAGGTAGTACATTCTGTTCCCTTTATGATGGCCAGCTATGATTGATCGAAGTAATTTCTTACAATCATATGACCTTTAGATAAATGGAACTTTCGATGGTCTATGTATGATGAATGGATGTTTGAAGAATGTTCCATTTGATTGCCAAACAAAGACCCATGGTGATGCATGGCCATCAGCATTTTGGACAGTACTGAGTGCAAAAAATGCACCTGTGGCCTAGCTTTCCTTGTGGCTGCAGGTGTAAGAGCATTGAGCTCATTGTCAGAGCACAAATAACAGAGGGCTCAAATCCAGCTCATTCAATTTTTTTTTACTGATGGTATTAGAATGGCATTATGTAAGTAAATGTGATAATTACTGAAAATGTGACAAATAAGGACTACAGTAAAGTAAGCATGTGTCTTCCACAATTTTATCATTAATACCTACCTCTATACAGTTGTACAACTATTAGCTGCTTTGCAGGTATCACTGCAAATCACTGTTTAATTGTGAGTACAGCTTTCTAGAAATGACAAGGAATGGTGCATGTTTTAAAATGATTATTTCTGACTTAGCAGATATGCTAACTGTCTGTGTCTGTCTATATATCCTGAAAAGTATGTGCTGTATGCTTTGATACATTAAGGACAGTTTGCACATGATATTAGATGAAGATTTCATCCATCATCACCTGAACATGTCATTAAAATAATCCTACAGATGATTTTAAAAAAATCCACATTACATGAGCAATGATAAACTAGTGAATTAAGGTAACATGTTAATATTATCTATCAACACAGTCAAACCAGTCTGCAGATGCCCTCCATCAGCCTAATAGATACACACACATACAGAGCATTTGGATGGATGGGATGAATACAAGGAGAGATGTTTCCCCTTTGTTCTGCTGTACCTAGCAATGTTTGTTTACTGGAACATTAATGGTCATGTTTTGGTCTGTTGTCATTATTATCATTACATGCTGTGTAGCATGAAGTGAGTGACATAGGGGCAGAGAAGGGTTAGGAGAGGGACGGCAGGCTTTTGACAAACTGAACAAGGTTAGCTAAATATATGAGAGCAGTGGGGATAGATATCACTTCAGATACTTATTTGTGGGCAGTGCTCAATATATCTCCCCTAAGAAATCATAACTTTTGAAAATTTCAATATATATACTGTATGTGATGAAATATGTAATACACATATATCATTACACAAAGAAATGATGAGAGATGCATCTGGAATCGAACCCTTGAAGCTACTGTAGAAAAAAAGATCAGTCAAGTGATGTATGTCAACACTCCACATATGAGTTTGCATTTTATTACATTCAGCAGTCTAAATAACTGTCAGAATAAATGTTTCAAAGTAGTGCCTTTACTTTTGCTTAACTCTATGTTCCTTTAGCGAAGTGAGTTTAAACAGCATTGAGTGAGGATAACCAGACTAGTGTTTCCGATAGCAGGAGTTGTTGCCATAGGACTTGAAGAGCCATTCACTGCTACCCAGCATTGGTACATGATGCCAGACACTACGCAAATGCAGAGGACAAAATGTGAAGGCTTTATTAGTTTCCATTTCTGCCATGTGAGTGGTGTATGACCCCAAATTAAATGTGTGAAAATGGCATAGATTGGAAAGTGGTGAAATGGTGGGCAAGGAATTTGCAGAAGGGAATTAGGAAAGAACCACAGCTATCCATTTCTTTAACAGTGTAGTGTAAACATGGATAGAAAAGTGGAAGAATTTGGACTGTTACCACAATAGATGGGTGACAACAGCACAATTATGTATAGCCAATTGGACCAAATCAAGTGTGTTGAGAAGACACATATGTGAAGTGGAGAGCTATGTATGGGACATGTGCCCATTTTTTTTTTTTTTTTGGATTTCAAAAAAGAGAAGAATGTTGGGAAAGAGATATATGACTGTCAGGGTAAGGTATGTAAGGTTGGTGAAGAAGGAGGTGCAGACAAACAGGACAAACAAGACAGAGACAGGGACAGTGACGGACACAAAAAGGTTGGGGGACACCATTATTGGGGATAGGTAGGGAACATTGGAGGCCTGTCAAGAATAGGAACAGTGAGAATCTAATCTTCACCCTCAGAACTGTCATCACTGTTCCCTTCCTCAGTTTCCTGTCGGACTGCTTGACGTTTGGAATTTTAGCACATTCCAATGAGCAACCTCTCCAGATGGCTGAGGTGTGTACAGTGCTACTTTCTAATACCTCATTCACCCATCCCTGGCAGCTCCTGGCAGATGACATAACCCCACCTCCACCAATACTCCTAGGGGGTACCAGTGCACAAGCTGCCGGAGCAATGCTACCTGATGTTGATAGCTCAGGTAGTGCAGGGACTGTGGAGGCAGTACTACCAGGTTTTATCCGAGATGTTATGGGTGTTGGTGCTGCAGCCAGTGGAGGGTTGGCAGGCTAAGCTACAGTATTAAGCCTACCATTTTGTTTGTTGGCAGAAAAGTATGAAATCAGAACAGTGTGATCCCATATATAAAGGAAATAAAAAAAAGAGATAGGGGGTGGGGTGAGACAAAAAAAAATATCATTAAAACCTTTATATGTCACATACATTCTTTATTACAATTAAATATACATTTACTATTATATTAGCTATGGATCTTTCAAAATCAAAAATAGGATTGTGAATTGTAACACGTAATCCTTGCAATATGCAGATATTGCATACATGCTTTTAAAGATCGTACAGATTAAGTTAACATCATGACATTTATGTCAATTTTGATGAAATTATTATTAAATAATGATATTTTGTAATTAGAATGTATTTGTTACTTGTGGGAATTGAACCTGCCAAATCTGAATACACTGTTACACTTGCCTAATACAATTACCTAGAGCTACAGAAGAAACCATGCATGCTTGCTTTTACAGTTATATGCCTGCTTATGTTAGTAGTAATGTCTAGTAGAGCAATAATGTTAATATAATCATGTTCATTTTTGCTGCATACATACCCCTTGCCTCTCTGAATCGTTCTAATCATTCAGCATGTCTCTCCCTGTTTGCTGAAATTTCCTGAGCAGCTAGAAAATAAAGATGGAAAGAAAAAGAGACATGAAAACATTATGCATGCCAGTCTTGGCTATCTATAGCTTTACATAACATTTAAAGTTGCTTTATCTGTATACTTACACAACAGCCTCTAAACTCATCCAGCCACTAGTTGAGTTGTGCCTGCTTGCGCCATTTCAGGTTATTATAATGATGCCCTGCATTGCTCCCCAGTGTGTGGTATACCAGTTGCATTGAAGACAGCCTTGGCTAGACTGATCCAAGTCTCCATTTTATACTGAGACCAGGTATAGCCCCCTTCTACAGTCCATGGCTATAGCACCTTACAAGAAAAGCAATGAATATTTTAGACTCCTCCACACCCCATTTTAGTGCTCTAAATTGGGCACCAGATTTCCTAGTGCCTGCCATATTTGCACTTGTCCTAAAACAACAGTTAAAGTGTTTTATTGCCAGTTCGTGGTATTAAGTTTTACAACCAATGTGCAAACCTACACAACCATGCCAACCGCATTTGCCAGACAAAGAGGAAGGCAGTTTATGAAATAGGAAGGGTAATATGACAGTTGGCATTACTGTAAGGCATGTGTGCTGCTATACATAGTAACAGTCTGACCAGTGGTCAGCACTGATATGTTAAATGACTTGGCTTTTAAGACCTGAATTTGGGGGATCCATTTTATAACTTGACACATAATTTTTGGGGCCTTACACACTGATAAAGTTTTTTTGTACAATGTGGGATTCAGATCTATGGAAAATATATAATACATATATTTCTAACTAGGTATTTTTTGCTCATTACCACAAAAGAAGTGTTTGCCAAACATGGTCATTAATGATATACACATTAAACAGTGAGTGGTGCTGTACTTCAATTAACCATATATGTATGTGACCTGACCAGGTCCTGGTTTATGCATTCTCATGTGAGATGCAGGAGTAATGTGTGACAATATATTGGAAATATACATACTTGCATTACTTTCAGAGTAGATTTTTGAGTTCTGAGTCAGACCACACAATACATTCAGTTTTACAGCTATACTTGTGCTATGTGAGGTGTGTAGATGACTGCCAGTAAACTATGAAGTCCACCCTAGGTCAGAAAATACATTTTTAATTTCAGTACGATAATTGTCATGAAGCCATGTATATGCTAAATCATGCTGCTATACAGTTATCATTATGTAGAATTATCTTTGCATTGTTATTCTGGATATAAATTACAGATGAGTACCATTAATAGAAATTGAAGTGTGCTGGATTAGAATGCTGTTCACTCTGGCCATGAGCTTACACCTGGTACCACAGGGAAAGCTAGGCAGCAGGTTGATTTTTTCAATTAATACTGTCCAGAGTACTAATGGCCGCACAACGCCACTTAGCCTGTTTGTGCAAAAGAAGGAGAAGCAAGTAACAGTGTTTCTTTTTTGTAACTAGCAATATTTCTTTTTTATCTGCAGTAATGAACCCTGTTTGTGCATAGGTGAGCAAAGAGCAAATGAAACAGACAAAAGTGAATATACATTATTTTTGTTCAGAATGATCTTCAGTAAAAAAATAACATGGAACTTGAACGACTGTCTAGCTATCTTATGTATTGTATACCTCGGTATCTTTAGAAGGTGTACTACACACACAGTTGGTTCACAAGTGTAATTTATGCTGTTATTATCATCCAAGGTGCTGACCGCTGAACAATGCAGCTAAGCATGATTGCACTTCCTAAGGCAATTGACATTAATTTCTAAATATTTATGCATTTGACCATGTTTACACTAAGCCACATACTGTGAAAATATTAATAAGAGAAAAAAACAGTTAAACACACGTTAAATAATTACAAAGCTCTGAATTTGAACCACCAGACTAATGAAATTACAAAACACAGTTGGAGTAAGTTTTCTCTATTTGCCACAGACACAGCTTTGTGACAGCAATCAAATCATGTGCATACAAGCAATTCACATTTCCTCTACAGTGTTACATTCTCAGCCGGTTGCACGCGTGGCTTACATATTTAGTGCAAAGAGCGATCACACAACCATTTATGAATATGTTTGCAGAAATGCCGCTCTGTCTTCTCTTTGTATTGTGTTAATTCTTCCCTTATCTCTTCAGTAATCTCAGACATGCAGTCTATAGTGCATTTTGTATCATTGCCCTTTAACTGTTTGACAAAACTGCATGACAATGAAAAACATTTTTAAGCAAAGGCAGGAGCATTTGGCTATCACTGAACAAAAATGATAAATGTGTGTTGTGTTTCATATAAAGCTTGTTGAAGTTAGTTCCGCACTTTAGAAATGCATTCTCACTAACATACCCATTGCAGGGAAGGTTGTCTGTATTGCTGTTCTGTTTTTCTTTTCTCTCACAATAATCATTCGCAGTTATAAGCCATTAGCAACTAACACTGGTGTAGAGCCTGCACTATGTTTACATGTGTGACATGAAGTCAGAAGTTTGTTATTCAGCAATTCTAATGAGTTTATACCTAATTTACATACTCACAGTGCTCAGAGGGCTGGCTATACACTATAAAAAGGTAACCGTGTAGCTAGGGAACTTGAAAATGAAGAGACTTGTATATTTTGGAAAAATAGATGTTTGGTATTCCTTTGAAGGAGATTTATTGGTAGAGAAGGCTTATAATTTGGCTAAGGTATGCATGTATTATTCAAGTACATTCTAAATTTTGTAAAATGTTACAAATGGGTTTATGTATCCAGAGGAAAATGGAACTTTTATCTGCGTGCACGTCTTATACTTCACTGTTAGCACAGGCATTTTGGCAGGCATTTACATTTTAGCATATCAGAGACAGACAGGTTATACTTCCAGCACAACTATTATTTTTAAAATTTGATTTACAGAAATGGAATGTATGTGTCACAGACACAGGTGTTTTGCTTTTGAGATGGTCCAGAACCACCTTCAGGGGAGTGGTGGGCACATTGAGAAGTGACTGGCATTCATAAATTGATTTTTCTCTTTTAAATGTATACACATCCTGATCATTGTATGGAAAGCATATATACAATGAACTCCATGGTATTCCTTGGTTTGTTTGAACCTTCCTTTGTTGTTTGTTGTTTTTTGGGGGGTAAGGTGGGTCACCTACCATTCTGTGTTGCAAGAAGTGTGTTTCAAGTGCGTTTCTATTGAAAACATGAAGGCATCCTGATATTTCAGTGGGAAATGTGTTTTTCTATTGAAAATGTGTAGGCATCCTGATGTTTCAGTGGGAAACATAATACATTACTTAAGTGGTATTCCTTGGTTTGTGCACACCTTGGTTTGTGTGTGAGGGGGAGATGGGACAGCCACATAACCTTCAGTTTTACTAAATGAAAAGTGTATTTCCAGTGCTTAATGTTGACAAATGTGTACATAATCTAGACATTAGTTACATGATATTTCTGTGTTTTATCATTCTCTGTTTCATGTCACATAAGATTATGGCACCTAGGCCTACAAATCCACATAAATCCCCTTTCAGTGACCTAGAAAATGAGGTGATAATACAGGCTCTGAGGCACCATGGAGCCTTTTGGCTTGAGAGAGGATGTGGGGATATGGAGATTTGGAACCATTTAGTCAATGATGTCAACATAGTAGGTGGTTGCAACAGGAATTTTGATCAAGTACATCATCGGGCCATTGGTATGATTTCATCAGCCTATATGAGAGCAGCTGCAGTGGTCCAAAAATAGCTGGCAATGGGGGTCATCCTGCTACTAAGCCCTCACTGACACCAAATAAGGATTTCCTGACTACTGTCAGGGATCAAGATAGCTCAGTGGAAACTGTACATTATGTGCTTGATGTCAGTGCTGATGTGACTGGGAGGACACGTGTGTCCCAGGAGCAGCTTCCAGGTAAGCTTACATATGACAAGTTTTATATTTTCTTGTATACTAAAATATATAATTTGAATACTGCAGTTAATAGAGTTATACAACAGAGTTGTTCAGTACACATGGGTGTGGGTGGAAGTGTCAGGCAAGTTTCAGTTTCAGCAATTTCATACAGGACATACAATGCAATTGTGTATTCCCTGTCCCCCTGTGTTATTCACATTATGATGGTTAATTGTCATCCTTTCCTTGCTTCATTTCTTCCAGGGCCATCCTCCCTACAAAGTTTGAAGACATCTGCACATAGTTAGCAAATGTTTATTTGATTATTAATGACCATTCTTTAGATATATAAATTATCTGTATGTGTGAAGAGGGTGCAGTGAGTGTCTGTATTGCTGTACCATCTGCGATTATGTGACTAATGTTACTTTCTTATAGTATAAATTGGTTTAATATTTTGTGTATCAGTAATTTCATTTTTGTGTTTGTTGCTTATTATACAGGTGATCCTGACAGCAGAAGTGTAGGACTTCTACCACCTGATGTTAGAGTATCAGTATGCTCTGATGATGATGATGGTGGTGGCCAAACAGAAGCACAGTCAGGGGATGCAGAGGATTAATCTGATACCAAGGTTGTGACTTACACATCCCCTGGATTGCTGTCAGACACAGTCAGTATGCCTATGCATACCCATTCTACTGAGGTCTCTGATATTGGACAAGTTGAGGGTGACACACTTGATCAAGGTAGTGTTGTTACTACAGCTTCAGTGCCAGTTGACTCTAGCCATAGCCAAAGTGTGGGCATGGTGCCATGTAGGAGGACTGTTTTCTCCCCTCCCCTGATCCTAGTGTGTCATTACATGCCACTTGACATTTGTTTATGGCCATCATGGAGGCACAGACATGTTCCACTAGGGCCTCTAAGGACATGCTTAAGATTCTAGATGTGGCACAGAATGTTGTGCCTCTGTAATGTGGCCAATTCAATGGATTGGATGAATGACATGATGGAACGGGCAGTCTCTGTGATGGAATGTCTACTGGGGGTGGGTGGAGGAACAGCGTCCACATGGCTGTAGGTCAGCATCATCATCTGCTGTTAGCCGACATGGCCATGCATGATCCTACTGCAGTAGTGGAGCTACTTCCACTGCTCTGTCAGTGGTTTAGGTGTCCACACCCAGATGTGGTAGGCCACAGGGTCATGGATCTGGGCATAGTCTTGAAAAGAGTTCATCCAGTGGATATTGCACATGCTTGGATAGCACCAGCACATCTGACTATGGGCATGAATGTGCCCATGCAACTCCTGGCAGAGACAGTTCTCATGGTCGGGGGTGATGACTGTGAACTGATACCTCTACCATGTATGGCTCACACCTGTATGACATGCCAGGATGTAGAGCTAGCACAGAGCTTGGCTGTGGTCTTTCAGACACTCACACACACATTTCACATTGAGTGCCCATACAAACACACACACATAACAGGTACATGAGGCATTCATGAGGCTTGTAGGTCATTCTGTGTCCATGGCCATTTGATAATTAGCTACATTTCTACCTGCCTTTCTTACTCACACACACTCTCTACGTATGTGTCAGCCTTGGCCTCCTGCCTCCCCAAACAACATCCTGTGCAAATGATGATAATTATGCCATTACCTTGTTCTATATTTTGGATATCTATGTATTTTTCTGATGCACAGGGTGCACAACTAACTGAGTGCTTAGTATGTATGTGTTGGTGGTGCTATTTTACTATTGTGATTACTACCTTGAAATTGTTAATACTTCATTGACCCTTATTGCTCCAGTTGTGAGAAGATAGGGATAATTAGAGACTTTGGACTGCTTTTTGTATTGTGTGTATTTTCGGTGCATGAGGCCTATTAGCTGATTAATCTATTGACATAAGTCAGTGCTGTCAAATATTGATGCCATTGCTGGACAACTCACACACCTTCATTTGTGTTCCTACCCATTTATTTTCCTGCTCCAGGTTCAACACTTAACTTGATAGTTCTGCAGTTACATCTGTTATCATTCGAGACTAACTCTGTGTGGTGTTAGCAGTACACAACCATTACATGGGTAAGTAAAGGCTGTGAGCATTGTCTGGCATCAAATGTACTGTAAGTATGTACATAGGATGAAAGGTGTACACCTTAGGTGGTTATCATGTGTGCTCTCCGATGCCACTTGACCAGAGTGAGGGCATATTCTGCATGCCTACCTCTACCTACACTCACAGCAGCTGGTGGTTCCTCCTCTAAGTCTTCACCTGTGTGTCGCTGTGGTGACCTTGCCAGTGCTGATGGAATGTGTTCCCCTTCCCCTTTGTGCTCCTGTTTCAGCTGTTTTCTTGGGATAGTATTGTGTAGGATAGCACAGACAGTGATAATTTCAGCACAATTACTGGGATCACATTGCAGAGCCCCCCTGATGTTACTAGGCGCTGAAACCACAACTTTGCATTCCAAACACATGCTCTACAATATTTCTTGTCTGAGTGTGTGCCTCATTATAGCATTCCTTAGTGGGTGTCATCAACCATGTTTCATGTGCACACCCTGCAGCCAGTAAATGGCCTTTATTTATTTATTTATTTATTTATTTATTTATTTCAGTTTGATGACCGGAGAGGTCCACTGGGCTCAGGACCCTGTTTTCGGTGAGAAAAGCTCCACATTACATAGTAAACATTGAAATTTAACAGATTAAAATTATGATTCATAGATGCAGATACATTAAGATAAACAAATTAAAATTAATATTAAGGATGCAGGTATTTTATTTATTTTATTTATTTTATTTTACATTTGTTGACCGGGCTAGTCTAGCTGGATACATATCCATTTTCAGTAGAGGCCCGGGGAGAAAAGCTCCAAAAAAAAAAAAAAAAAACACACAATACATTTAAATGTGAAAAGTAAATAGCATAACATAGAGACAAATAGATAAAGAAAACAATGCACTTACATATTGGTTAAATAACAATCACAGAATTGTATAGATAATCTTGAACATAGATTAAATTGTGGACCGAGAGGTTAAGTTAGTAAACTCTGGGATAGGGAAGAGACAAAGGTGGAATGAGACGTTTGAGATTAGTCTGGTTTAGGACATGGGCATGACCAGTGAGACTTGAAGAATTCTTTAAGGTGATTTTTGAATTGATTAATCGAGGTCATGAGTCTTAGGTTATTTGGTAGGGAATTCCAGAGCTTTCCGATGGAGTTGGCATAGAGAGCATCACCTCCTGAGTTATTAGATTTAATGGTTAGTACCTGGACACAGTTTGACGACCGGAGGGATTTTAGGTTGGAGTAGGGGGTCAGTATTTTACTCAGTGAGGGGGTTCTATCCGGTTGGGTGATTATTTTAAAAGCTTCAGTGAGTTGGTTGAGTTTGAGAAGATTTGGCAGTTCTAACCAACCGAGTGTCATTAGGTTGAGGCAATGGTGAGTACGATATGGTGTTCCTGTTACAAATCTGGCTATGTGATTGTAGGCAACAGATAGTTTGTTGAGCTCACGCTTATTGAGGAACGAAAGTACTGGGGAGGCGTAAAGGAGGGTGGAGAGGAGATGAGTGCGAGCAATGGTTAGTTTGGTAAAAGGGGTTAAGAAATTCTTTATTCTATACATAGAGCCGAGTTTCTTGTTTACGGACTTAATGGTTAGGTTAATGTGAATATCAAATTTCAGCTTGTGATCAATAGTCACACCTAGTAGTTTGGTATGAGAGACAGGCTCTATGATGGTACCATTTGTGGATACCACATGGAACGTGTTGTCAGCATTTGGAGGTTCTTTTCCAAGGGGAGTATTTGCAGAGGGGAAAAATAGTAATAATTTGGTTTTAGTTGGATTAAGTATTAGTTTCAGTTCAGAGAACCATTCTTCAACTATAGTAAAACAGTTTTGGGTCATTGCTTGAAGTTTCAGGAGGGAGGTGTCAGAACAGATTAAGGTGGAGTCATCTGCATATTGAATGCAGGTATTTTTGGGGATGACTGAGTGAAGATCATTTATGAAGACGGAGAAAAGAAGAGGACCGAGTATAGAGCCCTGAGGAACACCAATGGTGTTTGGAAGTAGGTCCGATAGCCTGTTTTGCCATTGGACAGCTTGTTGCCTGCCAGAGAGGTAGGCATTAAACCAGCTTATGGCTGGGTTGTCAAGATGTAGGGTTTCCAGGGTGTGAAGTAGATGCTGGTGATTAACCATGTCGAAGGCCTTCGATAGGTCAAGAAAGAGAGCAGAGGATATTCATTTATTATTACGGTTGTTATTGATAGAGTCAACAAAGGAGAGGAGGGCAGTGGTAGTACTATGATGGGGGCGAAATCCATGTTGGGTATAGGACAAAAGACTGTTAAGGGTGAGGTAGTGAAGGAGTTGTTTGTGAACACACCGTTCCATGACCTTAGCTATTGGTGACAAAATTGCTATGGGTTGGTAGTTGGAAGTTTCCGTGGAGGTTCCTCCTTTGTGAAGAGGGATGATATATGAGATTTTCCAAATAGAGGGAATGGTAGTTTCAGTTATAGTTCTGTTAATCAAGATTGATATGGGATAGGCAATGGCATCTGATGCTATTTGAAGGTATTCCGCTGGGAGCTGGTCGGCCGCTAGGGTGGTTGGTTTAAATTTTTTTAAGAGGGTGCGTATATAGGAGGTAGGTACAGGTTGTAAGTTAAAGGATGGGTGAGCTGGGTCTCTAGTATGAGTTACAGGTAAGGAGGTAGTGGTAAGCTGACTGGCTAGGGCCTGAATGGTCTCAATAAAAAAAGAGTTAAAAGCATTGGCTATTTTCTCTGGTTCTTTCCCAATGGGTTTCTCCGGAGTGGGGGTAGTAGATTTACCCGGATGGAGGAGGTTGTTAAATCCAGCCCAGAATTTCTTTGGGTTATTCTGGTGTTTATCCTGGAGATGACAGAAATACTGTTTTTTATCTTGAGTAGTGGCTGTTTTAGTAGTGTTTCTAAGCTGTTGAAACTTGATGCGATCTTGTGGAGTTTTGGTAGCTCTCCATTTATCCCAGGCTTGGTTACGAAGTTTAATTTTAGATTTAGTTTCATTAGTAAGCCAAGGTGCTATCCGCTCCTTGGTTCTGATTAGTCGGTTTGGGGCGTGAGAGTCGAGTATCTTCAAGAATGTGTCATTAAAGTATGTCACACTCTCTTCTAGGGGTAGAGTTTTTAGGATGGACCAATTACAGGATTTGAGTTCTGCAAGGAATAGTTTTGGGACAAATTTCTTCTTGTTCCTGACAAGTCTATAAGAGGTACATTATAAATCAAAGATGTGAACTGGTACATTAATTACTTAGCATTTGAGTCATATGTTGATATGAATTTTACCATGGTTAACATAGAATATGAGTCTTGTTATGGCAGTTTTGGCAGAAGAAGTACAAATGATAGGGAGGGGAGAAAAGGGAGAGCAAACTATTTAGAATATTTACATTGTGTACACAAGAGAACACTGAAGAATGAGTCCTATGCAGGGGAGTTAAGTGATTAGGAAATAGGAGTAATAAGGAAACTACAGTTTAGAGTAGAGAGAGAAGAAGGCTAGGTGAGGAAAGTGCAATTGCACTTCCAATTAGAGAAAAAGTAGGAATGAAGATGGGTTTTGAAGTTGTCAAAGTTTTCTATAGTTCGTAGTGAAGGAGGGAGAGAATTCCACTTTTTGGCTAAGGAGAAGGACAGGAGGTGCTGTCCAGCATGGCGGTATGAGATATCACCCCTGGAAAACCTCTGGTAGAGCTATGAGTTGTGCCAGATATGGAGGTCGTGGTCCCATCCTATTTTCGGGTCTATATTAGATCACCAAATGCTTAAAAAAGTGAATGGTGATTAATCGACCCTGTGTAAATGAAAGCTTGCAATTTCGAACTGTCAGAACAGCGATTTTTTTCCTAGGGAAAAAAAATGCTGTTCCAACAAAAAAAAAAAAACAAAAAAAAAAAAAAAAAAAAACACTTTAAACATTACGTTAAGAGGGGGGCTTTGCCCCCTACACCCCCTACTTAAATATACCAACTCCGAGACCACACTACAGTGCCAAAAACGGCAAAATAACAAAGCGGCCAAGCGAATTCTTTCCCAAGGAAAGAATTCGCTTAAAAGCCACTTCAATCTTTTGCCGTTTCCATCTTTTGAGTTCAACCAAGATGCATTTGAAAGAATGCATCTTCGGTCTTCTAATAGGGAACCTTATTTTCTACTACTCTGCATATTTATTTTTCAATCACCCTTTCCAGAACTTTCATGCAGTGTGATACGAGTTTGATACCTCTGTACTGGCCACAGTTGTGAATGTCCCCTTTGTTTGCCAGCATACACATTCAGGATGATTCCCTAAGTGTTACACATGACCTGGCACCTAATGGAGTGGAAGCCCTTTCTGCTTCTGTAGACCTTTCCGTGTTCCCTGGATGTTGCTTTGATCTCAATGTGCATACAGTCTATGGCATCCAAGACTTCAGGGAAGTGTGCTGTGGGCTAGAAATCCTTCATAGTTGTAGCTCTGTCCTCAGGGATATGGGGAAATTATACATAATTCCTGGCATGCTGTAGTATAGGATTCAGGAACTGATGCAGTATCATGGATGCTGACACCTGTGACACCCCCACCATGTCCCCTGTTGGTCTCTAGAAGGTGCCTGTAGATAATATTCTAAGCACTACACATACCTTAGTTTCCACAGGTATTGGTTCCCTTCAGTTTGCCCTTGCTCTCAGTTAAGGATGCCAGAGGTCGTACAGTTCCTGGAGTGTGTCTCTATCCACCATGTAGCACTCTTCTATTTCCACCTCATGCAGATCATGAAAAGTTAACTGGGGTCTAAACACCCTTCTTCTTCTCGGCTGAGGCCTATTAGCAGCAGCAGCAGCGGCAGCATGGATTTGAGCCTTTTGTATATACAAGCAGAACATCATCAGCAGCAGCCCTTAATGTTATTTCCATGTAGTGTAGTTTCAGTGGCTGTTTTCCAATAGGTTTTGGAATTTGAGGCCAAAACCTACACTAAGTGCACACGATTGCTTTATAGCGTGTTGTTTAGCTCTGCCATCTTTGATTGGTTGATTAGCATAGAATTCAGCTGCTTATTTTATAATTAGCATGTAATGATGTTTACTGTGTTTGTGTGGCTCTACACACCGTGTAGAGCTCCTTACTGAATACAAACTGTTGCACTACTATGTGTGACGTACACACAATTTTAGCGAGCTATGTAGGGTTTATTGAATCCAGCCCATTGGTATTATGTATGCTTTTTATGATGCATGCATGTATATTCATAAATTCCTTCATTCAACTTCTTTTAGCCTTTCCAGTATAAAAGCCAGAACAGATTGGACATGCAATAATATAATCTATCCTTTCTGAACTACAACAAAATCTTCCTTCTGGCCTAATAATGCACCTGATATTCCTTATAGTAGTACAACCATTTTACGTAAACCTTGGACTTTTAATCTAAGCTTGCTGGTACTTTAAAAGTTTTTGAAAAAAGCTGTAAGAAGGATATTAGAACATTAATATCATAGTCTAGAAAAAATAAGACATTTAAGTCTTTTATTTGGCAGACTGCTATGTTACATTAATTAAAACAAATTAAGAGGCAGGCATTGTAATTATGGACAACAGCAAAAATATTCATAAAATGGATTAAATGTTAGACAGTGACAATTAGTACAGACAGAATGGTTACTACTTGGGAAAATAATTTGTTTTCAGAACATTAATTTAACTCTGTTAGAGGTATTATATCAAGAATATGTTGATCAGCATGTGTGGAGTATATATAAATACAAACAAAGGGACTTTCCATTTCATTTGGTTATGTCTACCCCTAATTCAAAGATTGAAAATATTGGTATTTATTTGGATTGAAATTTTAAAATAATTATTAATAAGATTAAATCCTTCTTAAGAGATAGTTGTTTTTTTTTCCTTAAAGAATTAATTATTAACTGTGAAGAATAGTATTTGTTTTGTACTGTTGATACAAAGCCTTATATTTTTCTCTTCCACAAAATGAAGGAATTAAAATACTGAGAAGTTACTTAAGTTTAAACAGTAAGTGTACTAAGTGGAAATTATTGGCTTTTTAAGTGCAGACTGAAAGAGTACTTACTTACAATTCATTTTCATTTGATGGTAATTATTACCAGCAAAAGTATAGAATAGCTATGGGGGCAATTATTGCTCCAGCTTTTGCTACTTTAGTAGTAGCTGAATAGTAATACCGATTCATTCATTGGGAACCTTTTGTAAATTTTATTACAGAAAAGATTTATTGGTGTCTTATTTTACTTAACCTTGTTCTGTAGTGAGGCAGATTTTCAATATTTTATTTTACATCTGAAAAGTGTAGTGGTGATTGGAAAAATCAAGCATTGTATTGCATTTCTAGATACCATAATATATGTAGAAGAAAGGAATTGACCCTTAAAACCTAATGAAATGTCCTCTTTGCTATTTTTATTTGCATGCAGACAGTGCATACTACTTATATATTAAAAAGTGTCATCTTTACCTTTTGAGTCTGTGTTTTCAGACAGAATTGTTATGATAAGCATGGATAATTGAAACTGATGTTCATTTCATGTCTGTTTAAACCAGATTTTGTTGATGGTGTTTTGGAATTAGTTAAGGGCAAAAAATATTCCAATTACTGTCTTATTTTAAGTCAAAACTGTAAAGGGAAAACTAAAATTGTGCCTAGAAACAAATGCAGTTTAGCATGTTCAGTCACTTATTCAGCTGATTCAAATGGCATTAAACAAAGTATTATTAATAACTAGAAGATAACTGAAGGAAACTCAGATTTATATGTCACCACTGAGACTGGCCCTCTATTTATAGGTGAAACTGTAACTTTAAAGACATACTAAGATCACCAATGTGCTCCACATCTACAGTGACTCTTATGGTATGTTTCCCTGTGGTAGGTAATCCACATCCACAGTGACTCTTACGTGGTATGTTTCTCTGTGGTACGTGATCCACATCCACAGTGACTCTTATGGTATGTTTCCCCGTGGTACGTGCAGACACTGAATTATATCAATAAAGGGTGAAGTGTTTTTATTCTTTCTTTAGAAATAAGTTATTGTCCAAAAGGACAATGTTGTAGTTCAGAAAAGCTAGTTTACATTGCTACATGTGCAATCTATCCTGTCTTTTACAGAGTGCTAAATAAAAAAATTTATGAGCGCACACATGGTGCAATAAGCACAAGTAATACTATTGCCATTTCAAACATTCCGCAACCTGTAAACGTTTAAAACAATCACTCTTTTGGCTATTGAGTATTTAGTTACTTTGTAGAATATGAAGGAAATACAACTACATCTAATTATTTATTTTTTTGCTCATTTTGCCCCCACTGCCTATTGATCATCAGTCACCTCCTGTCCAATCAGCCCATTCATTTCCCATTACCATGGTGAGGGTTGACCAGGAGGGATCATCATTCAGACAGCATTCAGAGGTGCTTCACCACAAAACAAAAACCACAACAGCCACTGGAACAAGTTTATTTCTCTCTGTCCCGCTCTGCATTAGAGCTCAAAAAAACATCCATTGTACGCTGAGAGGAACCCACATTTTCCTCTCTAAAAATCCGTGGAATATTGATAGCTGGGTCACTGGTCTTCAACAAAGATAAATACTTGCCACACAAGAACAAAAAAACACACAGTTGCTTCACCACAAAATGAAAACCACAACAGCCACTGAGAGCGGGACAGAGAGAAATAAACTTGTTCCAGTGGCTGTTGTGGTTTTTGTTTTTTGGTGAAGCAACTGTGTGGTTTTTTGTTCTTGTGTTGCAAGTATTTATCTTTGTTGATGGCCAGTGACCCAGCTATCAATATTCCACGGGTTTTTAGAGAGGAAAATGTGGGTTCCTCTCAGCGTACGGATGGTTTTTTGAGCTCTAATGCAGAGCGGGACAGAGAGAAATAAAGTTGTTCTAGTGGCTGTTGTGGTTTTCGTTTTGTGGTGAAGCAACTGTGTGTTTTTTTGTTCTAGTGTGGCAAGTATTTATCTTTGTTGATGGCCAGTGACCCAGCTATCAATATTCCACGGATTTCTAGAGAGGAAAATGTGGGTTCCTCTCAGCATACAATGGATGTTTTTTTGAGCTCTAATGCAGAGCGGGACAGAGAGAAATAAACTTGTTCCAGTGGCTGTTGTGGTTTTCGTTTTGTGGTGAAGCAACTGTGTTTTTTTGTTCTTGTGTTACAAGTATTTATCTTTGTTGATGGCCAGTGACCCAGATATCAATATTCCATGGATTTTTAGAGAGGAAAATGTGGGTTCCTCTCAGTGTACAATGGATGTTTTTTTGAGCTCTAATGCAGAGTGGGACAGAGATAAATAAATTTGTTCCAGTGGCTGTTGTGATTTTCGTTTTGTGGTGAAGCAAATGTGTGTTTTTTTTGCTCTTGTGTTGCAAGCATCCAGAGGTGTCTTGAAGTATTTTTCTTTACAAGAGCCCTATACCAGAAACCACTGACTAAAGTTCTGTGGACAGGATGTCCAATAGCCTGACCTCAAAGGGCATTACTCAATTTCTGCAAGAGGCATTTCACTCAAGCAGTCTGCATCTCCCCCACCAGGTAAATCATATCTATTCAGTGTGCTCTTGAGTAAGTGCAACCCCCCCCCCCCCGCATCCCTTGGAAAGGTGCATAGACCACTCCACAGCATCACCCCCCCGACTGGCTTCTGCAGTGCCAAGGCTGCTAATTGAACCCCAGTAAACTGTGCTGCAGTTAGGGCTGCAATCTTCTGCACCATGGAGTCAGGTAATGGCAGATAATGTATAATGCAATGGTTACATCAGGATGTTATTAACATTACAAGTATGCTTAAATTAAAGATAGTTTGATTATTTTGTATCTGGATCTATTACTCTTTAAATGACTTGACTTTAGCAAACAAGGAGTTTCATTCATATTTGCATTATTTATGCGATAGATGCACAGTGCTTATAAATGGATTTGTGCTTTTTTATTTCTGATGAAGTATTCATTAAAAAAGCAGAAAGTGAAAAAAGTTATACAAAGTCTGGCGAATTTCTTTTAGGAGTTATTATTATTATTATTATTATTATTATCATCATCATCATTTTACTATTTGCCGTCCCTTCGGTTTCAATGTTTGGATTATTGATTGTATTCACAAACATAATGTTCTAACCTGTATGAAGAACTTGCACTGTGTAGCTGGCACACGTTAAATATATACCACAATTCAAACTGCTTATAGGTAATGGAGCCAGATCAAACACACACCCACACACACACACCCACACACACACACACACGTGTATATATATATATATATATATATATATATATATATATATATGTGTGTGTGTGTGTGTGTGTGTGTGTGTGTGTGTGTGTGTGTGGACTGCTGCTGACAAAAGCCAGTGGTGTCTGTGGCCTGTACCATACCTTCACTGTTAAGTTACATCTCATTTTCTCCTTACCTTGTGAACATAATGATGGGAAGATGCTATCACAAGAGTCATCAAGAGAGCTAAATATGACAATGTGCTGTGAGACTGGCCCAACACTTAGCTACATTGTTGAAGTACATCATATAAGGTTCAGAAACATGTGAATGTGGTTAGAATGATGCAAGATAGACACAAAGGAGGGATGAATCAATGTGTGTGTGTGTGTGTGTGTGTGTGTGTGTGTGTGTGTGGAGCTATTGTGATTGGTGTAGACAGTTTATATTAATTAAAGTGCACTGCACATAACACTTAAGTGATAACTCTGTGCAGGTGATGTTACATGACACTTTATAGTTGCTAAAAGACAAGATGAAGCTTGAAACCCTCGATCACTCTGCAAAGAGTGATGCGGTGAGGTGTACACTGACATGATCTGTCTGCTACTTACCATGTTAAAAAGAAATGTGCATTCACCTATGTTGTCACACTGCTAGGTCAACATGTTCCCTTTCAACTCTCCCACATTATTTCTAATATTACCTTCATCTGTTCAAAATGTACTTTGCCATATTCAGGGTGATAGATTCTTGTGAATGACATGCCAGTCCTGAAGACCATCTCATACAGCTATGACAAGTTGTCCACTGATGGTAAACTTGCTGAAATAAATGAACCGAGAATGAACTTTTCCAATGAGGTCTTCACTACTGACTTCTCTGCAATGACTCCACTATGTATGCTTCTATGTGTGGTGGCCAAACCATTTAGGTGTTGGCTAATGTTGCCATGACTGCACAGTTTGATTCATTAGCATACTGTGCTAGTGAAGGGACTTGGTGCTGCTACAGTTACCATTGGCAGGAGCTCAGCTATGCCACTGTGGTGAGGGTGGACTGGGTATGGTAGTAGTAGTGTGACTCTATGCACTGCAGTCATCAGGATGTGGCTTTGCATCCCTTCATTAATTTTAAATGTCTGCAGAATGTCACCCCAAATAATGGTGCTGTAGCAATTTAGTTATGTTATGCTAAAGATCATATCATTGTTTCATGTCAGATGCAGGGCTGCACTATTTCTTGTGGCACATATGCAAATAATCCCTGTCGTTACACCACAGTGTAATCTGAGGTTCCTAGACTCTGTGTCATAGATTGCACTGTGGATCAGCACTTGCATAACTACTGTGGACCCATACATCAATTCTTCAGGGAGACACTTGTCTTTGCTGTTCCTCCACTGAGCACAAGTACCTTTACGAAATGCACAGGCATGTGGTTTGTGCAGTGCATCAACCTTGCATGTTTGCAGACCTTTTTCCTAGGATCCCTAGCCTTATACATCAATTTCCATCTTGATCAGCAACCAGTTAATGGTAATAGTTGTTACTATGTATATAAATATTTTAAACTGTACAAGTAAGTTGGTTAAAGCCAGTGCATATTTACAGTGAGTAACTTTGGTAAGTTTAGAATTGCAGAATGTGCTGCTTTAATTTTGACATTTTTTAAAACACTGTGGATCAAGGTTTGTAAACAGGAGAGAATAAATGCCCTGAATCTCCCTATTTATAAATAAAACTAGCGAGAAGGTTAAAATTATTGACCCAATGATTGATTGTTTGTGGAAATTAACCAAGCATACTCTTTGTACACAAATTTATTTAATTATATGTACTTAAAACATACCCTGGGAAAACCTAGCACCATTAACAAAAGGGAAAGAGTGATGTGAAAGAATACAAAAATGCACCTGTTTGTTGTATGTCATGTTGGGAAGCACATCTGGGGCATTTAATGTAAAGCAATTACCTTCTAGCACAGCACTAGCATCTAATTACTGTAATTCTATGTTAGCTAGCATATACAGTAATTATCTGATACAGACCACATCTGTGGCATTGAAAATAAAGCAATTATGTTTTAGATAGGGCATCTGTAGCATGTAATTAACATAATTATCTGATAGAGCTGCAGCATTTCATGTGCCGTAATATTGTGTTAAGTGTTACACAGCTACCATGTAATATGACACACATCTGTGGCATTTCATGTATAGTAATGAGTGGTATACTTTTACTGTACAGTGTACAGCAACCATGTGATATTACACACATCTGTGGCATTTAATGTGTAGTACTATTGTGTGGTACACTTTTATTGTACAGTGTACAGCAACCATGTGATATGACACACATCTGTCGCATTTCATGTACAGTAATATTGAGTGGTATACTTCTGCTGTGTAGTGTACAGCAACCATGTGATACACCACACATCTGTGGCATTTCATGTACAGTAATATTGAGTGGTATACTTCTGCTGTGTAGTGTACAGCCACCATGTGATACGATACACATCTGTGGCATTTAATGTGCAGTAATATTGTGTGGTACACTTTACTGTACAGTGTACAGCAACCATGTGATATGACATACATCTGTGTCATTTAATGTGCAGTAATATTTTGCGGTATACTTCTACTGTACAGTGTACAGCAACCATGTGATACAATATGTGTCTGTGGCATTTTATGTACAGTAATATTATTTTAGAGAGTCCATATTGCTTTGATAGAGTAAATAGACAGGTTAGAGGCAGACACATAAGGCATGCAACAAAAAGGTGGCCATCCATAGGCAACATAATTCAGTGTTCATTATGAGTCATTTCCTGAGGAGCAGTGAGGTTAAGTCTTAAGCCTCCAGACATACATTGTGATCTAACATATGGATTGTTAAGATTAAAATTAATTTGAGCAGTATGGCACTGTGTATTCTGCCCTTCTGTGATATAATGGTCAGAGAAGTACAATGTTGTGCCAATGCACCCAGTGTGATGGCGTAACCAAGAGTAAACTCACAAGAATTTGCCATGTCAGGCAATAATGAGGCATAAGTAAGGACCAAAAAGGACTGGTACTTTTTGTCCCATGTGGTAATATCATTATGATCTATCCTGAAAATACCAGGATCAGATGTCTAACAGTGTCTATATTTATATGGACAGTCACTGTTTCTCCCTGCTCTGCCCCCTGTTCCCATCCAATTACCTCTTGCATTCAGTGTATTCCCCACATCCATCTACCCTCCCCTGGCTACCTCTCATCTTTTTTTTAGTAAGATCCTTAACATATCGTTTCAATAAGTAGGCCTTCCAACTTTTAAGACAACAGAGCTTTGAGGTTACTGTATCTGAGGGCCATAGAACAAGAACTCACATAAGAATTGGCAGATGGGTGCAAGTGCTTTTGTATGGTGGTATCCAATCAGGATCCCTAACAAATAGAGCGACATGCAATAAAGTCAGTGTGCATGACATGTGCACCCACATGTAATGCACAGGACAGTCATTACCCCCTTTACATCTTGTAGCCTGCAAGGCTCTTACTCTCCAGCAGGGTTTGTGAACAGATGAGCTGACTGATGGCTTTTCCTTGTCATTTTCCTCCCCTACCTTTGCTCAATGCCCAACCTATTCTCAGACCCAGCATACTGCTGACACAGATAGATGCCTTGACTTTATAGCAGTGGGTCAGCAGTTAATCCCACATTTTTATAGTAGGGAACTACACACCATATCAGCATGTGTTTTTAGCAGTTTAGTCAGTTCTTCGGCATAGATCATGGAAATCCCAATGACTCATAAGAAGTTTGTGTGTAATTTTTCAGTCCGCAATCCAATTTTCTGCAGTTGTGATGTCATCCAATCACTGAAACAGACATTTCAGGGAAAAAAAATTACATGAGCACATGTCATTCATGAATGCCATAGTGAAAATTCAAAAACAGAATTTGTTCATTTTATATCTGTGTTCCCTTAGGTTTTGACTCAGTGAGTTGTGTCTGTTCCACCCTTTATATCTAACAAGATAAGCCAGTAGTGCATTATCTTTAAACATTTTATACAAAGTTCACCTTGTCAATTTCTAAAGCCTGTCTCTCCTTTCCTTACCAGACAGTAAACAATATTCCACAGGTAAATAGTGTTCCTTTGTAGTGTATAGGATGCTTAATCTTAAAATGTCACTGCAGTGACCCCTGTTCTTCTCCTTTCAGCTTACCTTCTTTGTTTGTCACCATCTGCATTCATAGGTTCATAGGTAGGTACTAGGCTATTGGCCCTAGGGTCTATATAAGCCTAGCCAAAAAAGGTACCCTGGTTTTCGCCACCCAAGAAAATGATTTTCCTGTGCCCCTGTCGAGCAGAGTGACAGAAGTGATCCCCGGGGTGAATTTCCTATTTCCCATCCAATCATCAAGATTTTTCTTGAAGAGTGCTAATGAGGAGCTTTGTTTGATGTAGATAGGTAGTTTGTCCAGAGTACGGGAAGTCTCTGGGACAGGAATCTATTCCCTCCAGCATGCTCTGTTTATTGTGGTGACATGTTCAGGTCCCTAGAGCATGTAGCTTGGAGGGATTGGGATTTCTTTAAGTGGAGCATGTCCAACAGCTCTGGGTTTGACATAGCTTTGTATGTTAGGCAGAGATCGCCTTTGAGTAGGCGGTATGCGATGGAGTAAAGCTGGAGTTTTTGAGACAGTCTGTGTAGGGTATCTGTTTGAGGCCGGTAATCTTTTTGTGAGTTATTTCTGTGGCCTTTCCAGTTGTTGTAGATGTCTTGTGAGGTACATACCAAAAGGGGTATTATACACTATAATGGGTCTAAGGAGTAATGAGTAGAGAAGAACAATTACCTCTTTTTTCCTGGATGAGAACCCTTTTGTGATGAGGTGTGCCATGTAGAAGGATTTCCTGACTACTGTGGTGATGTGACTATCAAAGGAGAGACTACTGTCCACCTGTGTCCCAAGGTCTCATCACACTTTTGGTGTTAAGTAGACTACCGCTTATGTGGTAGTTCATGGGTACAGAGTTTTTACCAAAAGGGATGACAATGCACTTTTTGGCATTGAGCTTGAGACCATGGCTTTGTCACCAGGGATCTGTCTCAGTGAGGCCCTTTTGTAGGATGTCCACATCATTAGGAGTTTTGATTATGGCTCCTAGTTTGCAGTCATCTGCGAACTTCATTAGCCAAAGACCTTCTGTGTTAGCCTGTACTTCAGAGAAGTAGATACCAAACAGGAGAGGACCCAGGACTGAACCCTGTGGTACTCCACTTGTCATTGGTCTGAAGTTGGATTTGGAGTCTGCTACTTTCACAGTGTGGGTTCTGTCAGTGTGCCAGGTGGCAACCTATCTTGTGACATAGGGATTTATACCTAGTTTAGTGCGTTTATCTATAATTTCCGAGTGGGGATGGTGTTGAAAGCCTTGGCAAGATCTAGCTAGACTGTGTGAACCACCTTACCCTCATCTATGGCTTTGGTGACTGCTTCAAAGACGTCTATCAGGTTTAGGAGACATGATCTGCCTTTTACAAACCCGAACTGGGTAGGGTCCAGGGCTTAGAGATTACCAACGTCTTTGTTTATAAGTTCCGTGATGATATGTTCCATGGCCTTGCAGACCAGGCTCATCAGGTTAATGGGGTGGTAGTTCCCTGGGTCTGTGGTGGATCCCCCTTTGTGGAGTGGGATAACAGTTGCTGTTCACCATTCAGTGGGCACAAAGCCTGAGGTGAGGCTATGATTGAACATGGTACATAGGTGTGGTGCCAGTTTGTTCTGTAGTTCATGTAGAACACAGCCTGGAATTTTGTCAGGTCCCATGGATGCTGTGTTTTTGGTGTTGGAGAGTTTGGGCAGGATTCACGAAGCCTCCGTGTAAGAATTATAACTCTTACATGGATGCTGCAGTTAAACGGAGTGATGTCAGCATGCTCTACATATTCATGAGAGCATGCTGAATCACACCTAAGGCTAACGCGGTCCATGGAAGACAGTAGGGGGCGTGTCCGTAGGCCGAGCCCTGCAAGCGGACATGCCCCCAGAAGAGTAAAAGTGCCCAAAGTAAACACCCACGACAGAGGCCATGGAAATGTGAATAAACACAACACAACACATGCCCCCACAGACTATGAACATAAAATATATAAATGAACATGTTATATATTTTTTTTCAAATCGTAAAGATGTTTGCCCGTGAGTGCGCTCGTTTGCGCGGGCATGCCCGTAGCTTAGCTACAGTTAGCAGTCAGTGGAAAAGCATATAAGAACTAAATATACAAAGTAAGCCAAGAAGCAATAGCGTAGTGGTAGAGATGTCGGCTGAAGAGCAGGCATCCATGGTTTGAGCCCTGACATCATCAATTTTTATTTTTAGTAAAATAAGCACGAAACAAGTCCCTGACAAATATGTACACATGTAAAATCATATTTTATGTAAAATGTAATGAAATAGTCCATTTATTTTGAAGAAATGTGAGATAACAAAACAATAAAAAATGCGAGATGTGCCTATAGCTGAGCTACAGTTTAACAAGGTGAGTGCATCTGCCCGTAGCTGAGCAATGGTTTAACAGGTGCAAAATGAGTGCCCGCAGCTGAGCAATGGTTTAACAGGTGCAAAATGAGTGCCCGTAGCTGAGCAATGGTTTAACAGGTGGAAAATGAGTGCCCGTAGCTGAGCAGTGGTTTAACATGCTGAAACTATGTGCCACTAGCTGAGTTGAGCGTAATATGCGTGCTAACAGCCAAATGAGGCGTAAACCAGCGTACCCTGTTTGCGCAGAGCTGCGCACTGCGCTAACAAGCTAACCGGCAGGCAACGTTGAGCAAGCTGTAACAAAACTTCCTTTACACAAACACACCCCTTAGCCTGTGTAGACAGTCATAAATATAAAAAGCAGTGGCCAGGTTTGAACCCAGGATACCATGCACCACAGTCAAGGTACTGAACCACTAAGCCATGACAGCTGTACTTAGAAATGCAGTTCTAGCAAATATATTGGAATGAATAGAAAGTGGAGCATGACAAAGCAGGTTTTGTGAAGTTGATACAATTCCAAAATGGCCAATCACAGATATGTGCGGGAAAAACGGCATTTATAAGCCCCATAGGTGGGAATACACAGCATAAATGATTGTAGAACTGACTTGCAGCCAGAATGTCAGGAGTAGGTGCGGGTAGTTGCGTTCAAGCACAGAGGTGGGGCATTGAGGAGTCCAGATACATGGTCTGGCTCCTAGTCCACAATCATGAAGCCCAACTCATGCAGGGCCAGGTCCTGTGGGGAGCATATAGGGCTGAGGCGTGGGACCGGTTGGCTCATGATCTCACCAGTGCCACAGGGATTCCAAGGACTGGTGAGCAGGTCCGTCACCACCATGCGGACCTGAAGAGACTCAAGCAGGAGCAATTGAACCTTTGGATCCAGGAGGCCCGGCAAATGCCCAACGCCCCACTAATGAGTAAGTTACATTTAATTATGTATGTAAGAAATTAAATTAGCTGATATTATGGAGATGTGTATTCCAATATTACTTCATTTATATTACAGCTGCAGGTGTCCGTTCTGCGAACCGCAGAGCCTATGGCAATAGGCTGGTGTGGTTGTGCCACCAGGCAGGTCAGTAATCCACTCCCAGTAACTGTAAAGAAATATAAAAGTATGACAGTTAGCAAAAGAGTGCAGTGTAGTCACTAAGTAATAAAATGTGCAAGTAACAGTGTAAAAGTGTTTGCAAGTATTGCTTGATTACAAACGTGTGTTGCAGTCTGTAATCCAAACAGAAAAATGAAAATGTCTGAAATAAAGTCTGAAATAAAGATGCCCCACCTGTAATATAATAGTACACAACCTGCAGCAGGCTGAAAAGTACAGCTGCAGAAGATGAGCAAATCACATGTGTGAAATATATCCCTGTTGAAATACTGAAACATGACAGAAGTGAGACTGCTGGAAAGGATTGTAATAACTACAGGTAAAACATGTCAATAAAGCCTAGAGGTAAGTACCATCCTGAATAATAGAATGAAAACAAGTGAGAGAGTGTGAGAAAGAGTTATGAATCCACCAATAAAGTAGTAATAACCCCTGAATAAAGTATACTGCAGTCAGTACAGAATGAAATGAATGTGACAAGTAGAACCAAACTGCGAAATGTGTTCAAAGTGTTGCTGCAGCTGGAATGTGTATCCCAAAATCTGGATATGTTGCTCTCAGTCTGCAATATGCAGATAGTATGATTGTGTGAAATATCAAACATCCACAGTTGTCTATAGCTATATAAAGCAAATGTAGCAGGATGATGTAGCTGAACAAAGCCAGATATGAACGTGTATGAATAACAATAAAATGTATATTGATGTAGCAGTAACAATCCTATCACCAAATCGAAGTAGTTATCATATAGGAAACTGTAGTTAGAACAGTAGTGTGTATATATCTGTAGCTATTAGAAATGTACAGCATATGTATTGGTATTCGAAGGTGTTAATAATATTTTCTTCACCCCACCCTATAACCACATATAATCCATTCCACGTGAAATTGGTATGTGCAATCACAATTAACACCCCTGGACATTTGTCCTGTTGGGTCATAAATATTTGCATGTACATTGATGCATCTGCTCTGTTCATACATCCAAACCTGATGGCCTGTTGCCATCAATCAACCCTGCATGTTGTTGGACTGTGTATTGCTGTTCAAATTATGCATGTGTTATGCTCGTTGTTCAATGGTGTGAATATCTGGGTGTTTGGTTAATGGTAATACTAATGCATGCTGTTGCAACTAATTGCGAATGGTATTGTATGTTACTAACCCAAACTGTCATGACATAATGCAAAACATAGGACGACAGGGAAGGTGGGTTCCAGCGGACCCAGCTCTCCCACTTCAGCTGGCGAGTGCACCTGGCACTAGTGCCCAGTCTGGACCCTCCTCCAGTGGCCCTGTGCCACCTGCAGGTGGAAGCGCTGCAGGGGATGGGGCCCGTCCCCCCTCTGCAAGCGTGGCCAGAGGAGAACCACCACTCACCCTCCATAGCGTCCAGACTGTGGTGCGTAGGGAGATCCAGGACTCTGTTCTTGGACCCCTACTCCAGCTTGAGGCACAGGTGGCACAACTTACGGGCATGCCTGTTGCCCGGCCTACACAGCCCCCAGCACAGCCCCATCCTGGGCAGTGAAGGAACAGTGGCAACTGCCCATGGGTGGGGATATCAGTTCCACTGTTGCCATCTGTGGGCTCATGGGCTCTGGATATCCCAACCTCCGTCCCCGTCAATTGTGTAACCCCCCCACATGTGTCATACACCGCCCCTGTATGCATCTTGTTTGTCTTGTCTGTTGACCTACCCAACCTACCTCCCCAGCTATACCAACTTCCTTCACCTGACATACCACTCTCACCTGAAAAAAAAAAAAAAGGGCACTCTGTACCCACAAAAAAATTACGCCCCATACATAGCTGCCCATTTCGCACACATGTCTGCTGGACATGGAAACTGTCAATTACAATTGGTTGTACAACAAGTATTATTGTTGTCCTTACACCTCTCTCAGGGGTGGAAGGTTTCAAATGTCACACCATATTGCAAATATATGCACAGCTGTTGCTGATGAAGAAATGGGCAGCTATGGGCCTTACCTACATCCCTCCTGCAAAACCCGAGCTTGTTTCCCTACTGACTTATCCTCTTTGTGACCCCTTTTTCACCACTTTCCTGTCTCCCCATTTTCATTTCTTTCAAAGAAAATAGCTGGTGTCAAGAGTAAGCACGTTTAAGCGGTTGTAAGCGGGTGTGCGCGGAGCTTAATGCCAGTGCGCATGCGTGAGCTCTGCGCAAATCAGCGCTAACCCGGTTACAACTGCTTAAAAGTGCCTTAGTCACTCTGATTGACAGGTCCTGTAGTCAGTTCAAAAGCAAAATAAAATCCCACTGTCAGTCCCGAACCCAGGAAACATTAGTCTGCATGACTTACCACTATGTCATGACTGTTATACAAGAACACTGTGCTAAAATAAATATATCATGTAATAGTAGGAATGAATGTAAAGGGAATATAGGATGTGTAGTACACAAATCATGTCATGTATATTTACTGTCAAATCTAGTGGATATCTATGATAGTAGTGTGTGAACAGAAACAGCCATGGTAGTTGGTAGCTAGTAGGTAATAATGTCACTGTAGCACCGTGCAAGCCACACACATACTCACAGCAGGATAATCACTGCCCATACCCCACAACCTGTTACAGGAACACATCCGGACCAAGTAATAAAATATGTGGAGCAAAGGGCTAAAACCAGGGACACATTACAAATAATGTTACAACAAACTTAGACAGTTCAGAGAGTAACAGGTTCTGCATTTTGTGGGATGTTTGGAAGGGTATGAAGTCTGAAACTTATTCTGACTTGAGCCCAGAGTGATTTGCCAAAAAAAGCTGTGCATGACATATTGACCAAAATATGAGGCAGAAATGTGGACAACCTGCAAATATAGAGTGGCGTACAGCAACAGTGGTCTCTCTACAGAAAGGTGTTGCCTCAACGGATCCTGGACACTATTGCACCATAAGCCTGACTAGCTTGGTCTGCAAAGCTATGGAAAGGATCATCATGGACCTCATAAATAAAGATATTGGGTACCTACAGACACTGGATCATACCCAGTTTGGCTTTGTTAAGGGCAGATCCTGCCTCTCAAACCTGGTTGATTTCTTTGAAACAGTCACCAAGACCATTGACGAGGGGAAGGTGGTCCACACAGCCTACCTGGACCTCGCAAAAGCCTTCGATACAATACCCCACTTGGGCATTCTAGAGAAGCTCACCAGCTTAAATACAAACCCCTATGTCACTAGATGGATTGCACACTGGCTCAATGACAGAACCCACATGGTTAGAATTGCTGGAGCCATGCCAGACTCCAAACCAGTTACAAGTGGTGTCCCACAAGGCTCAGTCCTGGGACCTCTCTTGTTCGGTATATATTTATCGGAGGTACAGGCCAACATGGAAGGACTGTGGCTGATCAAATTCGCAGATGACTGCAAACTGGCCGCCATAATCGATTCTCCAGCCGACACAAGCATCCTCCAAAAGGGCCTCATAGAAACAGACAACTTGTGCCAGAGCCATGGCCTCAAGCTGAATGCCAAAAAGTGTATAGTCATCCCCTTTGGCAAAAACAAAGTGCCCACAAAGTACCACATAGGTGGTAATCCATTAAGTACAGAAGAAGTAATTAGGGACCTGGGGACCCAAGTTGATAGCAATCTCTCATTTGACAACCACATGGCCAAAGTGGTTAGAAAAACATTTTATATAGCCAACCTCATCATGAAGGGATTCACATCTAGATCAGGGGAGGACATCGTGCCTCTTTACTCATCCCTCATCAGGCCCATAATTGAGTACAATGCCCCTGTTGGGATGTACCTTACCAGACACCTGCAGCAACTGGAAAGACCCCAAAAGTACCTCACCAAGAGGATCAAAGGGCTCAAACAGATGCCATATGCTGACCGGTTAAAGAAACTCCAGCTCTGCTCAGTGGCATACCGCCTGTTCAGAGGCGATCTGTGCCTGATGTATAAAGCCATGTCAAACCCGGAATTAATGGGCATGCTGCACCTCAGAATATCCAAATCCCATCGAGCTACATGCTCGAGAGACTTGAACCTCAGCACTGAATTAAATAGGATATGCTGGAGGGACAGATTCATAACCCAGAGGCTCCCTTCACTCTGAAATAAAATCCCAGTCCAGGTTAGGCAGAGTCCCTCATTGACTCTCTTCAAGACGAATCTTGATGAGTGGATGGGACATCGTAGGTTTACCCCGGGTATCACTTCTGTGTCACTGTTAGACAGAGGCACAGTATACTAACCTTGAAAAAGGGCATAGCAAGATAAATTTACAATGGATGGCGACAGCCAAACACATTCTGGCTAGGTTTATAAATGCCCTAGGGCAGATATCCTAGTATGAACCTATGAACCTATGTACCTTGTTCCCCATTGGCCCTATGTGCTGTTAATCACCATGGCAATCACAATACTATGGTAGCATGTGCAAAGGTCAGTTATCAGTCACCTCTATGGTACAGTTGTGGAATATGTGGGTCATGTGGCAATGTCACAGCTGCGACATGTACACAGTCAACCCTCTCCCCTACACATGAACATACAACACATGTATGAGATGGAACCACATAGCCAAACTGGGGACTAAGCACTCTGAACCCAGTACTGGCATAACCTGTCAGGTGGCATGAAATACTACAGTGACTACAATACCAGTCTGATGTAGACCTACACTGACAGCAATACAAGCACGTGAACACACTGGGCCATTCGTGGAGCCTAAGAATAGCATCCTGCCTGAGCAGCAGACACCTCTGCAGCTGACATACAGGCATACATTATGCCAGAACACATCACGCATAACACATAGCACACAAATCCTGTGTGCCAAACAGTCACAGCCTGTACGGCTAGACAACACACTTGCTACAGTTGTGTTAGGTACCTTTATTGTCCGGTACAGTGAGGTCACGCTCACCAGGCTGGACAAGGTGAAGGTCACAGTGATATGCCCGTGGGGCACTATGGTCCACCACATAACACAAGCATACAGGTCAGTCAGAGGCATGGACACATATGACTCAGTCATTGTCCATGCCACTATGGCTGACCTGTGATGTACCTCCCTGGACTACATGATAGGGAACATGGAAGGGCTCTCTGAGCATGTGACACAGGCTGGTATGACCCTGACCTTGGTTGGCATCATACCCTCACCAGGAATGCTGACGTATTACTGAATGCTGATGAATTACTGTAGCTACAACACCCTAGCTGAAAGGTTCCTAGCATGTAGTCACTGCATTGCTATGGAACAATTTGTTACCACTCCCACAACAGGTGAAAACATGCAGCACCTGTTCATCAACAACATGTAGACTATATGCCCCAGACCAGATGTGTATCCCTTGCTGCTAGGTTGATACCATCTACATATCACACTGTATATACACATACCACATGCAGCACCCGCACAGAAGACCACAGTCATAATGTTATCCAGTGCAAATACCATATATTCACATGTGGCAGGCATCAGACATGGTAACTATTGAAGGTCACAGGTACATATGTGTATTTGGCACACACATACATCATCTGTGTCCATTGCCATTACTGGTTTAATCGATGTCATGCATTATTGTGAACAACAACCCACACACATGGGCATTCTATGTGACAAAAACACGTGGCATGTCTGGAATCCAATGCCATAACTAACTGTGCTATGACAGTAGTGAGAGACGCAGTAGCAGAGCATGCTATTTGCATTACTGGGAGATTTGCCCTCTTCCGCTGTACTTGTGGGGTGCTGACATCATCTCTGTGCAGAGATTGGAATATGCAGCAGCTGGTGTGTTGTACTGGTTGGCAAAAGGGTCAGTTCTCTCACACATGTAATTGCACACACAGTATTTTCATTCTCTCCCACACACACTTGCTATTTGCAGGATTCAAATCCCCACCTAGCTATGTTATGAAACTTGAGACGGACGCATTAGCAGAGCGCACTATTCGCATTGCTGGGAGGTTTTCCTTCTCCTGCTTTACTTATAGGGTGCTGACATCATCAGTGTTTAGAAAGGGGAATGTGCATCCTGTAATGTGTTCTCCTAGTTGCCAAAAGGGACATTTCTTTCATACAGACTTGCACACACACTAACCCCCTCCACACACACTTGCTATTTGCAGGATTCAAACCCCTACCTAGGGTATGTTATGACACTCGAGACGGACGCATTAGCGGACCGCGCTATTCGCATTACTGGGAGGTTTCCCTTCTCCTGCTTTACTTATAGGGTGCTGACATCATCAGTGTTTAGAAAGGGGAATGTGCATCCTGTAGTGTGTTTTCCTAGTTGCCAAAAGGGACATTACTTTCATACAGACTTGCACACACACTAACCCCTTCCACACACACTTAGCAAGATTCAAACCCCTACCTAACTATGTTATGAAACGCGAGACAGATGCATTAGCAGAGTGCGCTGTTCGTATTACTGAGAGGTTTTCTTTCTCCTGCTGTACTTATAGGGTGCTGACATCATCAGTGTTTAGAAAGGGGAATGTGCATCCTGTACTGTGTTCTAGTTGCCAAAAGGGATATTTCTTTCATACAGACTTGCACACACACCAACCCCCTCCTCACACACTGAGCATTTGCAGGCTCAAACTCCTACCTAACTATATTATGACACTCGAGACAGACGCATTAGCGGAGCGTGCTATTTGCATTACTGGGAGGTTTTCCTTCTCCTGCTGTACTTATAGGGTGCTGACATCATCAGTGTTTAGAAAGGGGAGTGTGCATCCTGTAGTGTGTTTTCCCAGTTGCCAAAAGGGACATTTCCCTCACACAGATTTGCACACACACCAACCCCACTCACCCACAGCATTTGCAGGATTCAAACCCCTACCTAACTATATTATGACACTTGAGGGAGACGCATTAGCGGAGCGCACTATCCGAATTACTGAGCATCTGTTCTGCACCTGCAGTATTTATAAGGTGCTGACATCATTATTTCTACAGAGGTATGTACATCTAGTACTACCTGCCAGGTGGGGGATAGCATATATATGCATTTGCAGCCACCTACATCAGGGTCAGATATGCACATCGCACTGGCAGGTTATGTTTTCTACCATGCTTTGTGACCACAGGATCTGTAACACACAACACAACCAGTCCTGACCACCCCTCCCACATCCAGGACACACACTTTGCTTCCCTAGGAACAGTGCCAAGATATGCAGATGTTCACATACACCATTCCAGTTGTTAACATCAGGTACAGGCATATTGTGTGTGGGAACTACTCAGGCCTCTACAACATTACCCTATAGCCACTACAATTTGTGAGTCCATGTGCTATGGCAGAACCACTCACCACAGCCACAAGGGGGAATACATATTGCACCTGACCATCTACAACATGGGTACTCACTGTTCCACACCAGAGGTAGACCACCATTGTTGATATCTGACTATACCCACCTTTTCCTGGCCATCCATATCCCATCCCCACCCCCAGGCAAGGTTGTCACTGCAAACAAACTGTATTTATCAAAAGCAGACTTTACACTTGTGAAGACTGGGGTTGAAGACTTCAAAGGACCCATGCTGGGGGAGTATACAGGCCACTCTGCATAATCCTTAACAATTGCATTCTATGAGCATGTGGAAGGTTTGCATTGATCATGCTATCCCAAATATACCCATGACTGCTCCACAACAGGACACCTGTCAGATGTACACCAGCCATATATGAGCTGTCCAACAGACAGAGTGAGCTAATACATTGCAGAGCAGTAGCCCACAGAGGGAGGACATCTCTGAACAGTACCGGCATGACACTTCAATCCCTCATAATCATCACGACACAGTGTTGACAGTGAAATTGTCCAGACAATGCAGATAAGGCTCCCCTCAGTCTGTTATTGATGCCCACTTACTGTTAGAGGTCCTCAGCAACCCTCTTCCAGCACACACCAAAAACATGGCTGTGGCTTAGCAAATTCAAACCCTGGGATCTCCACTGTGTCCCTGCATGACAGAGGCACAGCACATTAGCCTCACACGGTGCCTCGTGTGACCTACTTTACAGTGGCACAGTAGCCTACTGTACTGGGGAGGCAGACGCCAAGCACACTCTGGCTAAGCTGTCATTCCCTAGGGCAAACAGCCTAGTGTTGACCTCTACACCCATATGTTTAATTGTCAGATGCACATTATTTGTTGCTGATAGACTGTTTGCAGGTCTTTATTGCCATAGCATTCCCTGTTTGTATGAACAACTTGTGTATCTGTGGAAGATGTTTGCATATGGGAGGGATCCACTATATAACGTATGTCTCTGTAGTCATTTAACTGTGTGCACTGGGCAGATTGCTGTAATGTGGTTGGTTCATGGAATAACACGTACAAATACCAGATATGTGTGGCCAACTGCTAAACTGAGATTTGGCCTAAGTGTGTGAGCATGCCCAGTTCAGCCTTCCCATGGCATGTTGTCTGACATATGTCTCATTTATCAAAGTGTGCGAGCATGCCCAGTGTGAGCTTTCCATATGTTGAACTCTGCAGCCCACCACATTTGTGGATGAGTGTGAACTTCAACAAATATCTTCCGTTTATGGTTGTGTGTTGTGTCATGTTGTGTAGTTACTGTCCAACTGCTTTGTGTGTGAACACAGCAGGGATTATACTGTGCCTGCAGGATTTGCATGGGATACTTTGCATACAGTTGTCAACATCCTTTCATACTGACCTAACACTGTAGTACCGTATAGTGTACTGGTTCAGTACTTTCACTGTGGTGGACAGTATCCTGGGCTTTAGTCCTATCACTGCTTTACAGTTCCATAGAGAGCACAACAGCCTGGTTAGGGGCCAGTTGTGCACATCTGACCATGTTGCATTATGTTCAGATATGAACTACTTAAACCAGGCTTGTCCAACATTGGCAGTGTATTCCACAACATAGGTGTACATTTGCAAACACTAGCGATGTGCCTTAGGCCATTTTTAATGCTAGTCGGAGAGTGTTTGTCTTTTGACACACATTGTAAGTGGAGTTTGCCATGACATATGTCATGGTTAGTATACTGTGCCTCCGTCTACCTGTGACATAACAGTGATACCCAGGGTAAACCTACCATCTCCCATCCACTCATAAAGATTCCTCTTGAGGAGAATAGATGAGTGACTCTATGGATAACCTGTACTGGGAGTTTGCTCATGAGTGGGGGTGGCTTCTGTGTTATGGATCATGCAGTACAGCTTGTCCTATGTATGTCAGTGCTGGGGTTCAGGTCTCTCATGTGCATAGCTCACTGCCATTCAGATTGTACAAGGTGCAGCATGTTTATTGATTCCAGCTTGGACATGGCTTTATACATCAGGCACAGCTTGCCTCTGGGTGGGCAGTATGGCAGTGTGTGTAGCTGCAGTTTGTTTAATCAGGCAACACATTGCATCTGTTCAAGCTCTTTGATACTTCTGGTGAGGTACTGTTGGGGACTTTACAGTTGATGGAGGTGTCTGCTGAGGTACATCCCACAGGGGCTATTGTAGTCAATTGTAACGCTGATGAAAGATGACTGCAGAGCCACAATGACCTCCCCTTATCTAGATCTGATAACCTTCATGATTAGGTGGGTATATGGTATGTTTCTGTAAACACTACAGCCACATGTTTGTCCAATGCAGGATATCTATCACCTTGTGTCCCCAGGTCTCTCATTACATGTTAAGTATGTAATGGGTTAACACCTATGTGGTAATTGGTGGGCACTTACTGTATATCCATGGGGGTTGACTATACACTTTTCTGCAATTAGCTTGCTGACATGGCTATGGCACCAGTTGTGTGTTTCTATGTGGCCCTTTTGTGGGATGCTTGTGTCAACTGGAGGGTCAGATATGGTGGGCAGTTTGTAGTCCTCTGCAAACATGTTCAGACACAGTCCTTCCATGTTGGCCTGTACCTATGGGACATATATACCAAACGAGGGAGGTCCCAGGACCAAGCCTTGTGGGATGCCATTTATATCTGGTTTGTAGTCTGACATGGCTGCAGCATGTCTGACCATGTCAGTTCTGTCCTTGGTCTGGTTTGCAACCCCTCTACTGACATAGGGGTTTATATTTAAGCTGGTGAGCATATCTATAATGAACACATAGGGTATTGTATGGAAGCCTTTGCAAGGTCCAGCTATGCTGTGTGGACCACATTGCCCTCATCAATGACCTTAATGACAGTTTCAAATGAGTCAAACATGTTTAGGGGCAGGATCTGCACTTAAGAAAGCCACACTGGGTAGGGTCCGGTGTCAGTAGTTCCCCAGTATCTTTATGTCTGCAGTACATGCTGATCCTTTCCATAGCTGTGCAGTCCAAGCTTCTCAGGATTCTGGGGTGGTAGTTTTCAGTATCCATTCAGGCAACACCTTTGTTGAGAATGACCACTGTTGTTGTACACTGCTCTTTGGGTACATATCCTGTGGTAAGGCTGACATTGAGCAGTAGTGTGATTTGGCATTCCATTCTTCTTGGAGTCCATGTTGGACTCAGCCCAGGACACCATCTCATACCATTGCTGCTGTGTGTTTTGCTTTGTAGATGCTGGCTGTTACCTCAGCATCTGCAATGTCAGGGGGCCAGCAGTCTGCTGGGATAGATATTTTGCATTCTGGGGGGGGGGGGTTGCACTGCACCTATCAGGATGTATGTTGGCAATATGTGTGTGTGTTTGGTATGTTGTTTGTAATATTTGGGTGATTCAGAGCATATCTGTGAATTCCCAACACGATTCCTACCATCAGTTGAGGAAGCCTTGGGATTATCCTTAGTGTCCTGTACAATTTGCATCTTCATAGGTTCATAGGTTCATACTAGGCTATCCACCCTAGGGCATTTGTAAGCCTAGCCAGAGTGTGTGTGGCTTTCACCACCACTTGCTATGTGAATATTATGGCCATTTATGATTTGCTTTGCTGTGCCTCTGTCTGGACATGACACAGTGAAGACCCCCAGTGTAAATCTATGATCATCCATCCACTTGGCAAGATTCCTGTTGAAGAGTGTCAGTGAGGGGCTCTGCCTAACATGGAGTGGGATTCTGTTCCAGGGTGTGGGGAGCCTCTGGGTTATGTATCTGTCACTCCATCACATCCTATTTCATTATGTGTTGAGGTTGACATCTCTCACTCTCACAGCTCCGATGGCTTTGAGTTTTCTGGGGTGGAGCATGTCCATTACTCCTGTGTTGGACATGGCCTTGTACAACAGGCATGCAATGCCTCTGTGTAGGTGGTATGTGACTGCATTCAGCTGGGGTGTCTACAGCCAGGCAGCATATGACATATATTTGAGACCCTTTATCCACTTGGTGAGGTACCTTTGAGGTCTTTCTAACTGCTGCAGGTGTCAGGTAAGGTACATCCCAAATGAGGCATTGTACTAGATTATGGGTCTGATAAGAGAACAGTATAGGGGCACAATGACCTCTGTTGATGTAGATGTGAATCATTTCATGATACGGTGTCCAATATAGACAGTCTTTCTAGCCACATTGGCAATGTGAGTGTCACATAACAGGTTACTGTCCACTTGTGTCCCTAGGTCCCTGATTACTCCTTCCATACATAAAGGTTTACCACCTATGTGGTAATTTGTGAGTACCTTGTTTGGTATTTGGTGGGACATTCATACTGTCCAGTGTCTTCAGGACAGCTGGGTGGGGTTCCTGTGTGTGAGAGTGTGGTCTGTAGCATGCTACAGACTGTACGGCAGTCTTGCCTACGGTTAGTTACACATGGGTGGACTCCAATACCTTGTGCATTGTCAGTTACCTGGACGTATGGGTGTCTGTGCTGAATATGGATACTCACACTCCTTTTATGTTTTGTTCCAGGTTTTGGGGCCATAACACATGATATGTGGTATAACCTGGTAGTACTGGAGTGCTGTCAGGAGGCTTGCAGCAGGTTTCTGTCACTGCACAGACATCGATGTTCTCCATACTGGGGAGGGCCTCGGAAGCATGCATATTGAGGTTTACACATCTGGCATTGGTCAGCATTACCCTTATGTTTCTTTCCACTTATGTTTTCTAGGGTGGTGGGTTAGTCTTTTCAGCCTTGCCTACGAAAGGCTCTATGGAGGTGGCAAAAGCCTTATCCAATATCCAGACGCCCAGGAGTAACAGGTGCAAGCCATCCCTGGAACAGCTGCGTTGCTTGTCAAGCATGACATCCCAAGCAGACAGACATTGGATCCCCTTGGAATGACACCAGTAATTGTGCCACTTGTTATAACTGATCATTCTGTGTTTGTACTGTGGCATCATTCTTGGTGAGGGTAGGATGCTGCGAACGGTCAGTGTCATACCGGCCTGGACTACATAATCGGAGAGCTCATCTATGTCTCTTTTCATGTAGTCCAGGGAGGTACATCTCAGGTCATTCACACCAGCATGGACTATGACTGCATCATATTTCTACTTGCTTTGGGGTGACCTGCATACTTGTGTTATGTGCAGTATTGTAGCAGCCTACAGGCAGCTTACTGTACCCTTTCCCTTGTTCAGTCTGGTGTGTGGGACAGCAGCGTGTCTCACTATGGAGTCACCTATTACAACTGTATCAGGCATGTTGTGTCTCCTTCTGGCCTGTGACTGTTTGGCACACCAGCTTTGTGTACTATGTGTTGCATGTGCTATGTTTGGAGGTTGTTTGATTGGGTGTCTGCTTTGGAGGCCTCTGTTGGTGTGGTGTGTTTGTAATTCGGGCCTCTGGGAATGTTTTTCTGTGTTTATGTCTTTGGTTTGCAGTTGTCATAGGTCTATGTGGGACTGGGTTTTTAGTGTGTGTGGTTACCTTCTCCTCCTGACTAGTTTTGGGAGTACTGAGTTGAGGGAGCTCAGCCTCCAGTTTGGATAAATGGTTGCATCTCTCACATATATTTGTATTTCTTGGGGGGGAGTTGAGGGTTGTCTGTGTATTTGGGGCAGGTGTAACATTGCCTCAAGATTCACAGATTCAACTTGTTGTAGCTGGCCTTAGTGGATTGTATGTGTGGACATATTTTATTGCCATACTACTGATCAGTGATTACTTCTTTTTTTATGTTTGCTCTGTCATGTAGTAGCTTCCTCATTCTCTTGCATGGTTTGGTAATGGCTGGAGTCCACCATGCCAGATGCCTGTGTGTATGGCATTGTGTCTTGTTTTAATTTAGGATTGCATAATCCAAGCATTCCTGGCAGAGTTCATGGAATGCCTGTATAACAGGTTCTGAGGTGCGGCCCATATTTTGCACCTGCATAGGGCCTTTAATGTATTACACATCAGTTTGGAGGAGTGCAACTTTTGCTTTACACATGTTTTTCACTGTGGTTTTCTGGCCAGGGACTGTGGTCAGGATGTGTATATCCAGTGTGATTACTCTATGGTCTGGTCTTAACAGTGAGGGATACACTTCTCATCTTGCCATCCAGTACCCATGTTGCTGATTGTCACATCCAGTATGCTTACCCCTCTTGTGGGAGTGGTACGTTGTTCCTGGGCATTTTGGTTTATGGATTCTATGAACTTTTGTCCTACAGTGTTGGAGCTAGTATAATGCTCCCAGTCTATGTCTGGGTATTTTCAGTCACCCAATATAATGTGGTTTGGAGGACTTGATATATTCATGTATTCCAACATAGGCCAGCTGCAGTTCCTGGTGTTGGGACAGTAGTCTGTAGCAGGCTATAAACTGGGAGGCAGTTTTAGCCACTGTTACTTGACCATGGCTAGTCCATGCTGCTTCTTGTTGTAGTACCAACATGGGGGTGTGGTTATCCTTGACAATTATTGCTAGTCACCCTCCTTTTGTAGTTTGTTCCATGTTTTGAGGCTGTACAGCACAGTATGAGGTGTAACCTGGTAGTGTGAGGGTGCTGTTGTGAGCCTTGACCCAGTTTTCTGTTACAGCACAGATATCAACATTCTCCATGCTGGGTGAGTTTAGACTGCATGCATCTTGCTGTTTAGACTTCTGGCATTGGGTAGCATTACATCTAGGTTCTTATCCCTTCTGATACCTATGGAGGTAGGTTTGTGTTTTGAGCCTTACCTATTCAGGGCATGCTGTGGGTAACAACAGCCTTTGCCAGTATCCATACGGCCTGCACTGATAGGTGCACGCCAGTCCTAGCAGGTGGAGCATCATGTCATGCTCAGCATGTCATCCCAGGCTGGCACACATTGGATCCCCTTTGACTAACTGCAATACTTCAGCCAGTTATTGCAATTGATCATCTCATTGTCATATTGTGGCATGATGCTTGGTGAGGGTAGGATGTTAGTCACGGTCCTCAGGTGTGCATATAGTACATGGGGTTACATTACTTAACACATGGCATTCATGCCTCAGGTGGTGCTGCAGGGCTGCCTCTGTCGGATGCACATATTACACTCCCTGTACATGTTTGTGAGCAGGTCATGTCATTTTAGGCATCCCTGTTATTATTTGAGTGAGTCAGAGGGGGTATCATTCCCAGGGTTCCTACTGAGCCAGCGTTGCCTCTTTGCCAAGGCCAGGGCATACTGGGCACGCCTCCTTCTGCCTACTGGGGCAGGCTCAGGTTGTTCCTCCTCCGAGTCACGCTCTGCCTGTGATGGCCTTGGCAATGGTGGGGGGCTGTTTGGCCCAGCCCTATGCTGGTCCTGCTGCAGCTGTTTTCGCAAGATCATATTATGTAGCATAGCACATACCATGACTATTTGGGTACATGTAGTTGGTGAGTACTGCAAGGCTCCACCAGATGTGTCCAGACACCGGAACCATGACTTGAGCAGCCCAAACACACGCTCTATTACATTACGTGTTTGTGCGTGTGCCTCATTATGGCGTTCCTGTTCAGGTGTGTGTGCGCTTCTGATGGGTGTCATCAGCCACGGCTCCAGTGCATAACCTGCATCCCCCACTAGGTGTCCGTGTGGGATGTCCCCATTGGCAAATGTCTGGTACAGCTGCGTCAAATGCCAGATGTGGGAATCATGGTAGCTCCCAGGGCAGCCAGCACACACATTCATTATTATGCCCTGGGCATCACACACTACCTGGCAGTTGATGGAGGGGAAGTCCTTGCAGTTAATGTAGGCCCTACCCCGTTCACCGGCTGGTGCTTTGATGCGTATGTGCGTGCAGTCTATTGCACCCACTACCTCAGGGTATTCCGCTATTTGCTGGAAGAGACGCATATTGCTGGCCAATACCTCACGGGCATTGGGGAAATATACATGATCACCGACATGTGCTGACATGGCATCCAGGAACTGGTGCAGTACCCTGGAGGCTGATGCCTGTGATATCCCCATCATATCACCAGTTGGTCTCTGGAAGGTACCTGTTGCTAGTATTCTTAGGCCAACACATACCTTGGTTTCCACTGGGATGGGTTCCCCTCTGTTGGTTCTGTGTGTGAGGCGTGGCCTGCACAGCTCAACTATTTCCTGCAGGAGGTCTCTGTCCACTCTATAGCGCTCTACTATCTCCAGCTCATGTAACCCGTGGTAGGTGACCCTGGGCCTGTACACTCTTCTCCGTCTCCTCACTGTGGGTTGTCTGGCACCATCTGCATTGTCACCACCCTCAGCAAGTCACCTATGTCTCATTATGACAGCTATGGCAGCCCCTAGCATTTCTGCTCTGAGTTCAGCTTTTTCAGTTTTCACTTCTAATAGCTTACTCCTGTCTTGCAGTGTCTCTTGAGAGAAACATCCTGCACTGCTGTTTGCAGAGTTTTAAGTGTTGGGCTGGGCTACTATTCTGCCTGTGTAATTGCCTGCTTCTAATTGTTTTCACCTGCTAGCTCCAGCAGTATTCCCTGCTAGCTTCCTACTAATTCAGTTGCTTCCTTTATCCTTTCTGTTTCCTCAGGGGGGAGCAACGTGCATACCAGTAGAAACACGCTCACAGTGGCTTACACGCGTGCACACGTGCTTACACGGTTCAGAATCTACTTATTTGGGTTAAAACGCACACACACAAGCGCAAACAGTGTTAAACATCTACCAACATGCTCCCACATGCTCAGTCTGCCTTACACGCACGCATACTGTCCTACTCGCGCTTCATGGCACGCACACGTGTGCATGCACGCCCAGCAAGAAATTTTGGTGTAGGCAACAGTGTACACCTTCCATTTCTTGACTTTCCCATGCTTATGTTGTGGCACTCCTCTGTCCATGATATGTGTCTGACATCTGTCATGTAACACTGAACTCCAATGAACTGCATTTCTTTCTGCCATTCCCCCCTGTGATGTCACCTATCTTCTACTCTGTTCCTCCCCCTTATGTAACTCTTACACTACTCAGAATGTGCTCATTTGCTATGTGACAGTGGAATTCAGTATCCTAACACTCATTTGCATCAGATTGCCTACTAATGCTTAGTTACATGTCTTAGACTCAGCTTCCCCCTTTAGCAACCACTAAACGGTGGCCATGTTGTTTTTGGTCTGCTGGTCCCTGCATTGTAAATCCATGTATTGCATAAAACCCACATTTGTGGGTTTATAACCTTCATTTTTATGTTTTATACAGCGCACCCCGTTTGCGCAGGGCTGCGCTGGGTTTAAACATCGGTGATCGCCGAAAAAAAAAAAAATTATTTCTCATATTTGCATCAGGGTACCTTGCCAATGGCCACATATTTGGCCATTGGCATGCTGCCTGACACATATGCACCCTTTATTTGGAGCTGACATGGCTCCATTGTGTTTTTTGCAGAAACGTACTCAGTTGTCAACTGAGTACATTTCTGCAGCTAAAACGGCTCTTACACGGGCTGCTTTGGGCTTCCTGGATCACTAATCTACCTCATTTGCATGCTATTCGGCTGCAACTGAGGTGATTAGCATATCCATGCCCACTCCGTGTAAGAGACGTTTTAGCTGGTCTCTTACATGGACTTTAGGGCTGTTCCTGGATCGCGAAGGCTGCGTGGAGTCTTACACTACTCTTAGACTCCGTGTAAGCCTTCGTGAATCCTGCCGTGTGTTTTTTGCCTGTGCAGCCATGATTAAAGGAACTTTGCATTCTTCTGGTATAGAGATGGGCCCTTTAGGGGGTGAGAGGGGGTAAAGTTAGCAATGAACATATCTGCCAGGATGTTGGCAATATCAGTTGGTTCTGTATATTTAGTGCTATTGTGCTGTAACTCAGAGCAGATCTGAGTGTTGCCATTGAGATTCTTGACATGGCTATAGAATGCTTTGTGGTTGTCTTTAGAAACAGTGGCAATTTTGTTTTCATAACTAGCTTTGGAGGATTTTATGAGGGATCTCAACTTCTTACTGAGGCTGACCAGGGAGTTCCTCCAATCATGGGATTTTACTCTTTTTTGCAGCAGTTTCTTTCTTCTGCTGTAGAGTTTGTTTATGGCAGGGGACCACCAGATTGGCTTCCTTTTTTTGGAGGATAGCATCTTGGTTCTGTTAGGGATAGCATGATCCATGCACTCGTATAAGTGCTTATAAAGTGCATTTGTGTAGGATTCAGCAGTCGTACCTCTATTGTCCGTTTGGATGGGTGTCGTGAAGTTTGCCACTTCTGTCTTAAGAAGTGTGAAGTTGGCTTTGGAGAAATTTTTTATGGTGGTTTCCCTAATGGGGGGGGGGGGGGGTGGGGGGTGCAAGCAGGATGTGAATGTCTAGGGTGATTCGCTTGTGGTTGGATCTGACCAATGGGGAATTGACCTCTGGTGTGGAACACCGGTCGCCCATGTTGGTAATAACCAGGTCTAGGATATTGCTGCCCCTGGTGGGGGTGTGTATAAGTTGATCCAAGGCATTAAAATTTATGAATTCCAGAAAACGTTGAGCAAAAGAGTTGGTATATGAGTAGTTTTCCCAGTTAATGGTGGGGTAGTTGAAATCTCCCCTTATTAGTGTGTTGGGTTGTACCCTAATATTTTCCAGTGTATCAAGAAATGAGGAGTGGGAATCCTGGAGCATGGTGGGGGATCTGTAGAAAGCTACAATTTTGATTGCGATCTTGCCCAGAGTTAGTTGCACTCGGATAATCTCGGGTGCATTATGCTGAGCAACTAGCCTGGAGATGTGGATATCCATAATGAATATGGACACGCTTCCACCTTTAGTGTTTCTGTCCGGGTTAGGTGGCTGAAAGGTGTGGTATGAATTATAGCCTGGAAATGCAGGGGTCCTCTCTTGACCCTTGAACCAGGTCTCTGTCACTGCACAGATGTTGATTGATATCTCTTTCCAGCTTCAACTATCCCAATGAATTCTCTCCTAAACTGTTTTCTTACTTATTCTCTTATTTTCACCTATAATTCTGTGTCTTTCTTGACCCTTTCTTCCTGTTTTCTAAGCAGTTTGCTCTGTATTATCATACATTTGTCCTTTAATTGTTTGACATTATTTTACTATATCAGCCCCTTTAAAATATATACCATTACATAAGAATTTCATGTGACCCTTCACAGCAACCATGATGACTGTGTTGGTGATTTCTATTAATACCACTGGTATGGAGGAAATTGTGCCCACAACTGAGTTTGGATGTAGCCAGACAGGGGATAAGGCGGGTTTACAGTCCACCTTACAAATGGTCCAGAAAATAGTAGATTATGGATTATTGGATCCAGAGGCAGAAATACTTTATTTTAATAGTCACTCAATCAGCATTAAAATCTTTTTCTCAAAATAATCTATTCATAGGCTAGTTTTTTTTTTTAAATCATGCAAACTGCTTTCACCCTCCACCCCTTTGTGTAGATTTTATAGTTTCTTCCATGAATTTCACTTTAATCATTTTATATCATATATTTCATTTCACACTAACAGGTTCTTCTACATATTCTATCACTTCCTGTCTGTATTTACAATGCCAGTGCCATCTAATGCTTTTCAAACAAAGTAGGTACACATTATCACATCCTTCTTGGCTCACTACTCCTTTCTTTCTCCTGTCAAGTTAGCCTTTATTCTAGTGTACTGGGCGCAATGGTTTGTTCATTTTAAAAGGGAAAACAAAGGAAATATAAAATAAATATTTCATGTTTCCTTATTAATCACCATACTTGTACAGCTGTGCATGTGCTCAAAGCCCTGTGGGTTTGCTATGACTGTCATTTATATGACTGCATATTCTCTGCTATTCTTTATTGTTACTGGTGCCCCTTTAGGAAGAGAAAGGTGTCCTTTGTAGTTCTAGTCCATCAGACCTGTCAGATCGACACAGAATATTCATTCTTTTACTTTTGTTCTTCTCCTTTCAGCATGAGAAGATATCCTTACAGCTTTCCAGTAATAAGGAATATGTTTTCCCCCATTCATAATCCAGGACTTTTTGGAATCTGACTTTGTAAATTAACTCCACGCAAGTTACAGATCCTGATCAGCAGAACACAACATTCAAGCAGACCAAAGGAAGAAGCATTTAAAGCTGCATTTGCATTTGTTCTGCTGTTAACAAACTTGTACCACTTTAATGTTTTGTCTAGACGTGTAACCACTTTAGAGTGTATACTTGTTAATAAAATAAATCAGTCCTTTCTTTATATACATACACACACACACACATATATATATATATATATGTATGCATATGTATGTATATACACAGTTCAATATACTTCAGAATATTTTATATATCAGTATGCTGTCAGTAATATTTCTTTACCTCTAACTGGGAAGTCTGGGAAAACTAAGATCCCTTAATCTTCAGACAATTTCAATCATTATACTGACAGCCTTATAGTTCCATTGTAGGTATGTGATGCACCATTTATTAAAAAATAAATAACTGTTTAGTTACATTTACCCTTCTGGACTATAGCAGTTCATAGAAAAATTCCAGGGCTCTATTCTGATAACATATTCCTCCAAACTTGTCCTGCAAAGGACATTCGGAAAAGAAACACATTTCTGAGAAACTGTAGTCGTGACAAACTATTTTAAGAAATGTCACTTATAGAACTGTTCACCTCAGCATTTCTCAGGAATTCTGGAGCTGTGTCTTTACTCAGGGAGCTGCCATGAGTTGCCTGGGAAAGCATTGTTATTTTTTGTGCTGTTTACCATGTATTATTCTGTGAATAGGGCCTATACCACAGATGAACTGTATACCATGGTTCACTTCTCACATAATCTAATTACTGAAATTATTGCAGCAATCTAGTTTGCAGGATCATGGGGCAAACACATGATTTAGGCATCTTGCAGAAACAACCAAGAGACAGCAAAATTCAATGAGTAATCGCATAATGGTATTTGTAAGATATATAATTTAAACTTGTTTTGTTGCTGCTATCAACTAGTGGAAAACATTATTTTTTGATTGACTAGTATTTCCAGAATAATTATGTGTATCTGCACCATTCCGATCCCAGTCAGCCCTTAATCATACCCTCATTTTCCTTGTATGTATGCCATATGACTCCACTTAATTTTATACTCCAACTGCAACAACAAATCATAACCACAGGAGGGCAGTATAATAACAGATATTTAACTCTCAGTTAACAAAAGTGGAAAGGTTCCATTCATAGCAAAGGTGCATAATTAATTAGAGAGGATTCATATGGTAACTGTGGTAATACACACTGTTTCAGCTTAGTACTGTAAGAGACATAATGAAAACTGTAATCAAATATATTTCCTTTTGTTTTTTTTTCATACATTTTTATTAATGCTAATCATTACATAATCACACAATAAAAAAGAAATCTGACCACCAGTCCCAAGCACTGTTTTGTACACAGCTGTTAGAATGTATATGAATAATAGCAAAGATAAATAAATAATGACAATAACTGAATTAAAATTGTGTATTTTCGACATTTTACTATGCTAATTATGTATTAATATAGTAACAAATTGGTCTCATTCAAAGCAACTATCACACCCTCCCAGCAGCAACTAAACTAAAAAACTTCACCAAAGCAGATTATAATCTCTTACAGGATGGTATAAATAGCTTCACTGCACCTTCTCCCTCAGATGGAACTTGCAACAATGCTGAGTTCTGCACTAATGCTTTATACAAACACTTGTATAACTGCAGTGACTCGGCTGAACGAGATAGAACCAAAACAAGCTCCCCAAGGAAGAACAAACCTGCCTGGTAGACAACTGCCATTAACAGGCTTTAGAATAAGAGGAAGAAAGTGCTGTCTAAGATTAAGAGGGAGCGAGCCCTCCTAAACTGGAAACACTCCTTCCTCAGTTTAAACAAGCAAATACAACTTCTTGTGAAGTCCTTCAAAGAAAACTATGAGTCCAAAGTAGCTTCCTCAACAAAACACAACCACAAGGCATTCTATAATTACATCTGTAATCTAAAAGGAAAGGCCCAGATTTGTACAGAACTGGTAATTAATGATACCACATGTACTAAGCCTGTGGACATTGCTAACCTGTTGGCTGACAGGTTCTGTGAAAACTTCACTCCCCTTTCCCCATCACACGTACCCCATGCCATTCCTACCACCTGTCCCCAACCTTGTATCTCCAAAGAGCAGGTTGTAAATGACCTCTCTAAGGTGAAAAGCACAACATCTATGGGACCAGATAATATCCCAGGCTGCATCCTACATGGACTCCAACATGAATTAGAAACACCATTGGGTACTCTTTCAATCATAGTTTAAGCACCAGCTTCACACCAGCTGAATGGAAAACAGCCACAGTTATTCCCTTTCACAAAGGTGGTGCTTCCACTGACCCCAGGAACTGTAGACCTAGTAGCCTGACTAGCCTTATCTGCAAGGTCATGAAGCAAATTATCATGGACCTTAACAACAAAGATATAGGTAATATCCAAACACTTGACCCTACTCAGTTTGGATTTGTCAAAGGGAGATCATGTCTGTTAAATCTGGTGGACTTCTTCGAGACACTCAACAAGGCCGCCTACCTGGACTTAGCCAAGACATTTGAGACTATTCCTCTCTCAGATGTCATTGACAAACTCACCCAACTAGGCAACAACCCTCATATTGTTAGATGGGTCACTAACTAGCTGACTGATAGAACTCATATAGTCAAAAAAGGGGAATCCACCTCCACAGCCGACCAGTAACCAGGGGTATTCCACAGGGATCAGTCCTGGGACCTCTACTGTTTAGAATCTATTTCTCTGAATTACAAGCAAAAATTAAAGATCTGTGGCTGACAAAGTTTGCTGATGACTGCAAACTGGAAGTGGTCCTAGAATCTCCAAATGATGTCAGCATCCTACAAGAGGGTCTTACACAAACAAATGACTGGTGCCAAAGTCATGGCCTTAAACTCAATGCAAAAAATGTATTCTCATTCCTTTCAGTAAAAGCGATGTTCCTGCTAACTACCACATCAATAGCAACACTTTAAGTATGCACTCAGTGTTGAGAGATATGGGCACACAGGTTGACACTAACCTTAGCTTTCACCACCATATGTCCACAGTGGTAAGAAGGGCATTCTATATTGCTAATCTCATAAGTAAGGGCATTTCCTCCACAAAAAAAAGAAGTCATAACTTCCATGTACTCTTCCCTCATCAGGCCAATAATTGAGTAGAATGCCCCTTTTGGTATGTACCTTTCTAAGCACCTGCAGCAATTGAAGAAACCACAAAGATTCCTCACAAGGAAAATTCAAGGTCTTCAGCATGGGTCCTAGGACATCATCTGAAATCACTATCAGGTTATTCTGTTTCATACAAACTACTCAGAGGTGATCTCTGCCTTGTATACAAGGCAATCTCTGACCCTGCATTACCGGAAATGCTGCGTATTCATAAGTCAAATGGTACATGGGTTACTCACTCTAAAGACCTTAACCTGGTATGTGACATTAATAAAACCTGCTGGATGGACAGATTTTCATTTCTCCTCTTCAAACACAATCCGAACAATTGGATGGGTGACCTTAAATTCACCCCGGGGGTTCCACCTGTGTGCCTCTTGGACAGGGGCAATAGGTGCTGATCATGCAAATAAGGTAAGAAATTGGCTAGGCTTATTGGGGCCCTAGGGCCATTAGCCTAGTAACTTCCTATGATCCTGTGATCCTATGAACAAAACATGCAAGACAGCTAGTGACATTTGTTTGATTTACAACAATTAATTTTTGGTTAGGAAAATTAGCCTATAAAATACTGGCAGACATGATACTAACATTTCTAAATAAAATGATAATAATTAACCTAACAGCTCTAAATTACTTAATTAGCTAATTTATTAACCTGAATGTATCCATTAACAGACTTAATCAAAAGTCATGGGCATTCAGAAGCCATATAGCTGAAACACCTGATGTCCTTAAGGGGTCATTTGTATATATGCCATCATCTTCTATTACAAGAGGTTTGAGGAATCATACAGTGAAACCTCTAGTTTGACTGGGTTTTTACTGTAGTTTTTACTATCACAAGAAAGTAGAAATAATAATAATTGTATACATTAACATCTTGTTGGCTTTCTCTCTGGACAGTAAACTTTTTTTAAAGCAACAATGGCATTTTAGTGTTATTTATAAGGGTATTAGATATTTGTTAACATAGTTTAACTATCCTTAGACAATAAATACTTATCTTCTCAGTACATATATCTTTTACTAGATGTAATACCATCTTGCATTAGCTGTTGTAATCTAAACTAAAAAAAATCTATAAAACTGTTAAAAACATCTGTGAGGAAGGGTGTTTCTGAGGTTACAAAAAATAAAAAGGGATTTGAAGTAGTCATATCATATGATTAAAAAAATAGTTTAATTACATTAGTTTACTAATCTGGTCTGTTTGCCCCATTCATAGTCCAGGACAGCATTTGCAATGACTATTTGCCCAGAAGATGGTCATTCTTTTCTTCTTCATTAAATGAACATCATGGGATACTTTACATTCACCTGAACCTCTTCTCAGGCAAATGGAAGAATACTATAAAAATAGGGTGTAATATCTCACCCTCAAATTCCACCCTTGTCTGTATGCTGCACTGAAATTTCATTTCTGGAAAATGAATTTAAATGCCTGGAATGAAGACAGAACCCAGAGACTTCGAATGTTTCCATCTTAAAAGACAAATCTGCAACCTGCAATCACTGACAAAGAAAGTAGCAAGCAAGCGGAGACGTTACGAAGCTGGCATACCTCTCAGTTGGTGAAGGTAGCATTATAATACACCAAACTACAGTTCACAAAATCATGCCATGTGAAAGCCAGTTTGTTCAAACCTTTAAAGGGAATCACATTATAGTTATCTTCACTATAGTTAGCTATAATAGCAGGGGAGCAAAGAGACAAAACCTTATTCCCCACATGAGTAGTATGGAGAAAAAAGGTGTTAAAATGAGAGGAAGATTGCTTTGTAAACAATGGCTCGTTTGGCCTGCTTGCTGTACTCTGCCTAAATATTGCTGTTCTCTGTCTGCATTTTATTTTTCCCACCCACCCAGCCACATAACTGCTGCTGTAGTCTTAAACTTGATGGCTTTTGAGTTGCCTGCCCCTACTATAAATCTGATTTTGGACACTCCTCCAAGTCCCATCTAATCAGCTCTTTCTACTGAGTATGGAGAGATCAGTTGGGAAGACCTACCCCTTAGTTTCTTAACTTTGAATTATCTTCTGTTTCTTCCCTTCCCACTTAAAACTAAATTGCACTTTATTCTGCTGCTTTTACTGTATTTATCTTTCTTCTTACTTTACTACTTTATTTTGCTCTTGCTGCCTGTTCTTAAAAGTAAAAATATCCCTGATACCATGATTACTGTACAAGGATGAAACATGAATATAGTGCTATAGCTAAACATGTATTTTATAGCACGCCAGAATGATTTACCAACGTGTTTTAATGTACCCGTTTTTTTACATGCACATTTGTTGTTTCAGTTGTTGCCCTTTTAAATCTTAATTGGTCTATAGGTTTTTAAAAAAATGGAGGGAAATATGTGGAACATGATTGGTTTCTTTACATGTGCTTGGTGTGTAGATATAAATATATATATATATATATATATATATATATATATATATATATATATATATATATAATGTTTATACATTGTTTTTATGCATCTGAGGAAGTAAATGATGTTATGAAAGCGCTTACGCTACATTATTAAAGATTTTTTACATTCTGATTCAAGTTGTTTGGCTACTATTACTTGCTACAGCTGCCTTCTACTTGGTTTGGAGGGATATTTTTGCATTTATCTACTCATCTTACTTGTTGGGACTTACTCTTGGGACTGTTATTTCATATCTATTCTTAAAAGTATTCAATTGCATTTATTCTGCTGCATTTGTACTGATTGTTAGTAGCCTGATTAAATTGTAGCTGTAATTCTAAGCCTTTTAGTTTTGGTTTAAGCACCTGGGCTTTAGACCAGTTGGTTTACTTTAAGAAGGTTTGTAGTCTACACTCATGTGGCAGGATAGGTAGCTTACAACCTTCTAAGGTAGGAATTGCTGGTTGAAGGCTTATTGTGCCTGTTATTTTAAAAGTGTCTTAGTTCTAGTGTAAGTACTTGAGCTTCAGGCCAGTTATTTTACATTAAGAAGATTTATGATCTGCACTCTTATGGGAGGAGAGGGTAACCTCTGCCCTTTTGTGCTGGGAATTGCTGGTTGAAGGCTTAATGTACCTGTTGTTCTAAGTGTCTTTGTTCTGGTTTAAGCACTTGGATTCCAAACCAGTTATTTTACATTAGGAAGATTTGTGGTCTAAACTCTTGTGGCAGGAGAGCATAGCCTACATCCTTCTAGACTGGGAATGGCTTGTTGAAGTATTATTGTCTCTGTTATTCTGAAAGCGTCTTATTTCTGGTTTAAGCACTTGGGCTCCAAATCAGATATTTTCAATTAGGAAGCTTTGTGGTCTAGACTGTTGTGGCAGGAGAGTATAGTCTACACCATTCTAAGCTGGGAATTACTGGTGAAGGCTTATTGTGCCTGCTATTCTAAGTATGTTTGTTCTAGTTTAAACAGTTGGGTTCCAGCCCAGTTATTTCACACTAGAAAGGTTTGTGGGTCTACACTCTTGTGGAAATATTCTACTGAATTGCTGCTTTATTTAAACATTTATTTATTTATTTATTTGCTGTTCTGACTGTGATTGTCTGCACTTTGAATTTCTAGTACTCCTGCATTTTATAGCATAGGCTAGATTCAGGGTTGCTGAATCTAGACTATTTGGTATCACTTGAGGACTAAAACCAGCCATCTTATATTAAGAAGGGCACCATGTACCCTTGTCACAGAAGTGTGCAACCAAGGACCCATCTCAGTTGGGGATTGCTGGAATAAGGCTCAGTCTTGGGCTTTCCCTTTGATAACTTTGTTTAAAATTGCACGCTTGTGGCAGACGTGTGCAGCCAATGACCCATCTGAGTTGGGGATTGCTGGAATAAGGCTCAGTCTTGGGCTTTTCCTTTGGCTACTTTGTTTAAATTGTTTAACTTAGCTTGTATTTAAGCATCATGTTTGCGTGTGTTTGTGCCCAGTTTACTGGAGCTTCTCAGAGATTGCAGGGCTACCCTGTGAGCAACTCAGTTGTGCATTGTGAAGCACTGATGCAGTTTTCTACCCCTAGCCCTACATAAAATAGCTGCTTTTTGTTAGTCTTACAACAAAACCTGGTCTATCTAGCCTACTCTCCACTAGTTACTTCAGTATATACCTGCCAAAATAGACGGACAGTTTCCCACCATTTCTCCAGCCACTCTGATTGACATGGGCATCGTGAGGCAATGTAGTATTTGTAACAATTGCCTCACATATACTGGCAACCAGTTACTCCTAAAACAAACAAATACAACTTGTGAGAGATGTATCTATACTATGAATTTGGATTCCATTCTCTGACATAACAACAAATCAGATATCAAACAGGTTGTCAGCACACACACTTCACCTCTTGCACATAAGCTCACAACACATATACCCACATATGCAGAGGTACTAGGTTAGAAACCTAATTAAAGACCAGAAACCTCCCATGTGCAAACCTACTGTACACACTGCAACCCTAACAGAATCTACTACACATAATAATAGAAGAAAGACAGCTCCAAAAACTGTTCCCAGAACAAACCACGATCCACGAATATGTCACAAAGAACTTCTTTTATTGAAATACATAATAATACACACAACAGTGTCTCAGCCAATAAGCCCCTAATTTAAAACACCTCAAAACCAAATGTCTTGGTCCAAGACAACTCCACAGTGAGACACACAGATGACCTTCTCACCAGGTTGGACAAGGACAAGGTCACAGTCAGCTGCCTGTCAGATGCCAGGATCCATCAGATCATGCCCACACTCAAGTCTCTCAACAAGTACCATTATGTCTCTGTCATAGTCCATATTGAAGTGAATGACTTGAGACGTACCTCACTGGACTATATGAACAGAGACATGACTGAGATTTCAGATTATCTGTCCCAGGCAGGTATATCTCTATCCTTGAGCAACATTCTACCTTCACCCAGGATGATGCCTCAGTATAAATAAAAAATGATTGGCTTCAACAATTGACTTAGTTTCTGATATCAATCCAGGAGGATCCAGTATCTGACAGCCTGGGAAGATATGGTTGACAGACCACTCTGCTTTACCACAGATGGTCTTCACATGTTGCCTCTTGGCTTTTAGTTACTGGTAAAGGTACTCACCTCCCCCATATTACCTTTTTTAGGGAATGTCATAACAACAAAATTCCCTGACATAAAATGCACTAGAGACACACTCAACGTTATGCTGCTTAATACTAGGAGTCTAAATCGGAAACTGCAGTCACTGGAAACAGTCCTTGCCTTGGAAGATGCCAATATCTGTGCAGTCACAGAGACTTAGTTCAAGGCTGCAGAGAGCACCTTGGTCATGCAAGCCTACAATCACTTTCACACTTCAGACCTCAAAACAAGCATGAAAGAACTGAAGGCAGAGGTGTATCCATCTTCATTAAAGACAAATACACCTCAAGATTGGTCAAACAGTTTGACTCCCTAGAACTACTCCAAGTCCAACTAACTGTAGGTAAACCCCCCTTCCATATCATTGTTAGCTATAGGCCCCCCAGCATGAACCACAAGATGTCAAGTAAGTGATTTCAACTATCCTTCCAGAGATTGGGAGTCATGTATGAGCACATACACTCTCATTCCTGGATTTTGTTAATACAAATGCTATAGAACAGATACCCCACAAGAGGTTTGAATGTCCTAGACTTAATACTTACCGACACGGGGGGGGTCTCTGCATTACTCCTGTGTGCTGCCCTCCCTTTCAAGGTCGGATCATAAATCAGTCTTGTTCGAAGCTGCGATCATACCTAACCCCCCTCAAGTGCAAAAAGGATGAAAAATTTCTCCATAGCAAACTATAGCCTTCTATGTGATGGCATGAATAGTTTCAAACCCCATGCTACCACTGTCAACAATGACTCTTATACAGATGTGTACACAAATACTCTGTATAAACACCTATACAAATGTATAGATGTGGCTGTACCTGAACGGATCAAAACAAGGTCCTCAGAGAAAACAAGCCACCCTGGTGGCATCAAGTATAAATAAGTTATACAATAAGAGGAAGAAACTAATGTCTAAAAACAAGAGGGAACTGACTCAGCAGAGGAAGGACACCCTCCACAGCTTGAACAAGCAAATGTTATCTTATCTTGTAAAGTCCTCTAAAGCCAATTACAAAGCTAAACTAGCATCCCTAGCTAAGGATAATCACAAGGCATTCTTTAGCTACATCAGAAATCTAAAAGGGAAGGTCCAGCTTTGTGCCGAGCTAGTAGTGGATGGTACCACTCATACTGGCCTTGAGGACATTGCCAACCTGCTAGTAGACAGATTAGGTGCAAACTTCACCCCACTATCCCCTCCAGAAATACTCCGTAGCATACCTGTCACCAGTCCTCTACCTAGCATCTCCAAAAAGCATGTCATAACTGCACTCTACATAGCCAAAAACACTATGGGACCAGATAACATTCCAGACTGCCTACTAAATAGTCTAAAACAGGACTTAGTGAAACCACTTGACACTCTCTTCAACCATAGTCTGAGTACTGGCTTTGTCCCAGCACAGTGGAAAACAGCAAAAGTAATTCTCTTGCACAAAAGGGATCCTCAACTGACCCAAGGAACTATAGACCCATAAGTCTAACCAGCCTCATCTGCAAAGCCATGGAGAGAATCATCATTGACCTTATCAACAATGACATAGGTGACCTTCAAACTCTTGACCCGACCCAATTTGTCTTCATTAAGGGAAGATCATGCTTATTAAACCTAATGGACGTCTTCAAGGATGTCTTCAAAACCCTGGATGAAGGCAAAACAGTACATGCAGCCCATCTTTAATTAGCCAAAGCTTTTGACACAATCCCTTACTCAGGCATCATTAAGAAATTTACCCAGCTGGGAATTAACCCATATGTCACTAGATGGGTTGCAAACTGGCTCACTGACAGAATGCACACAGCCAAAGTTGGGGATTCCACCTCTACCAGCAGACCAGTTACCAGTGGTGTACCACAAGGATCTGTGCTGGGCCCCCTACTGTCTGGAATCTATTTCTCAGAAGCCCAGATGAAAATAGATGGCCTATGGCTTACCATGTTCGCCGATGACTGCAAACTGGATGCAATCATTGAGTCACCCAATGATGCTGACATACTGCAAAAAGGGCTTACACAGACAAATGATTGGTGCCAAAGCCACAGACTTAAACTAAATGCAACAAATGTTATCCCTTTCGGCAAAGGGGAAGTCCCTGCAAATTATAATGTTAATAGTACCCCCCCCCCCCCCACTTAGCTCAAACCCTGTGGTGAGAGATTTGGGAACACAGGTTGATAGCAACCTCGGTAAGGAAGGCCTTCTATGTTGCACATCTCATAAGTAAGGGCATCGCATCCAGAGCTAGGGATGTTATAACTCCCTTGTACTCATCCCTCATCAAAACACTAATAGAGTACAATGCTCGCTTCTGTATGTAACTCACCAGACACCTGTAACAGCTGGGGAGACCTCAGAGGTTTCTCACCAAGAAAATTCAGGGCCTTCAACACATGACCTACATGGACAGACTGAAGGCCCTGTCATTGTAGTCTATCTTATAGACTGCTGAGAGACGACTTTTGCCTGGCCTACAGTGCAGTCTCAGACCCTGCCCTAATGGAAATGTTGCATATCAGCAAGTCAAATGGGACAAGATTCACTCATTCTAGGGATCTTATCCTAGCTGCGTCATTAACAGGACATGCTGGAGAGACAGATATGTCTCCCAGAGATTGCACTCCTGTGGAACAAACTCCCGGTTTATGTGAAACAGAGCTCCTCAATGACCCTATTTAAGCATAACTTAAATAACTGGATAGGTGACCATAAATTTACCCCGGGACTGTCACCTATGTCCCTCTTGGATAAGGGCAGTTGGTGCTGATCATAGACTAACTCTGAAAATATAGATCATACAACTTGGTCAATAAGGTAACAATGGTATAAACATGGCTAGGTTTATAAAGGCATTAGGGCCAATAGCCTAGTGACCTCCTATGAATCTATGAGCCTATTAGAAAATCTTATCCCAGTTTATCTTTTAGTCTCAATCTGGCACAGTGTGTATGGTTCTGAGACTACAGTGACACATAAACAAGATGGAACATTCCACAGAATTTCAACAGAGTCTGCCCAAGAATAAAGAATAAATATTAATTGAGTTTAATATTAATATAATTTAACAACAGCTAAGCAGTGGGAATGGCTCAGAGACTTCGAAAACTAAAATGACCAGTAAAGACCTGACTGAAACAGCAGTTTAGAAAATGATATGCTGCCCCCAGTGGCATGGAGGCTTTTGACCTTACCATGGTGCCAGTGATACATGTCTGAATAGGGTGATCGGACACTGGAGGAGCCAGCAGAGAAAGAGGGACTGAGTGGACAGATGGCCTGTTCTTTCATTTTTGAGTTGAATTTATGCATATATATATATATATATATATATATATATATATATATATATATATATATATATATATATATATCTATATCTGTATATGTATTTGCTTCTAATGATGACCAGGTTAGCTTTCTTAGGCTTGTGGCTTATTTTTAGGAGAGACCCAAGGGAGGAGAGAGAGAGAGAGACAGAAAGAGAGAGACAGACTAGATAAACAGTGATCATGGCACTGGGGAATTCCTGTACTTGTATTGAGCTGTCTCAGTTGGAGAGTTAGTACCATGAACAAAGATTGCATAGCAGCTGCGGGAGAAATACTGATGCTACAGCAATCATAACTGATCTGGTGGAAAGGGATGTCCTGCATGGTCAAACCCATTGTTTTCCTGCCTGCAGGTAATGTCTAATCTGTCTGTTGGAATACCCTTACAAACAATGAAAAGAAAGAAGAAAACAAAGGATGTGAGACTTCTGAGGCTACTGATACATATACATATGAATATGATAGAAGGATGTAAGAATGGCTACTGACTGATTGTTATTAATTCTCATTTTATACAGCACACAGTAAGAACTCTGGAACTATCATTTACAGACCATCAGGCCTTATTTTTTCCATGAAACAAATATTCTGTCAAAGACTGATGAGGAAGAACAAGCTTGAACTTGTAGCAGCAGATTTTAAGTAATAGCAGAGTTAGAAAGTCATTAGATTTATTATGCAGGGGTCATACAAAGAGGATGAAACATTTTATGATACCGTGCCTCAGCTGTGAATGGGTCTTAAAGAAAAAAAATCACAGGGAAAATTTTTATTTATTTACCAGGAATGCCTGGCTGGGACAGAGTCCATTTTCAGAGAAGGCCTGGGGAGAAATGCTCCAGATGCATGTCTTTGTAATGTGGGAGGAAACCCATGGGAATGCAGGGCAGAAATGCAGACTCTGTATAGAAGGCACCCTAGCCGAGAATTGAACCGGAGAACCTATTCCTTTGAGGTGACAATACTAACTGCTGCACCACTGCACTACACATCATTAGGAGAAATTAATTTACAGACTATGACAGAGAACTATTAAGTATTCATGCATGATTAGGACAAAATTCAAAAGTAATGTATTCAAAAGATGAGAAACTTTATAGAGAGAATTATGAGAAAAAGTCAAATTGCAAAATGAAACAAAAAATTTGTTGAAGAGAAAAAAATAATTCCCTTACTGGGTAAGAAATTAAATTAAGGGATGGGCTGTTTGATGGATTCAGAAGGAAGGATGGTCAGAGGAATTTATGTCAGTGTTTCAGACATATCTGGCAGAGCTGTTTGGGATATTAAAACAGTTAGGAATCAGATTGTCAGAAAAATTAGGCCATAAGAAGACGATGTTAATGAGGAAGAAATACAGCTATATAAGGAAAAAAATGTGCCTTGAAGGAGGTGGGGTCTAATAAGATGGCACTCCAGGAGGGGATGGATTTAATATACTATATTTAATAATATACTGCATAAATGGCAGTCAGAAGGGCTGACAATGGTCTTTAATATATAGTTTTTAGATCTGGAAGGGTAAACGTACTACAGTTAAAAATGGATACGTATTGGTGTGTATAATAGAACATGAAGTATACGGGTTAAGTAAAGGTAAAACCATAAAAACACAGGTAAATTATTAACATCAGTAAACGACCATGTAGAAATGATAAATGAAGGTCAAACATTATTCTTGGCAGCTGTGATGTATGTGAAGCTTTCTGCAATTTATGGTTTTATGTATCAGGTTTAGGAAATTCATTGAAATGTCAATAATAATTTTTGGCTAACCCCACTGGTTAAAATGTGATCGACTAGAAAATAAAAATATTGAAAGGCATTAGGCAAGGTTACCCATTCAGTCCTTTGCTGTTTGGATTTACTACGACTGTTTAGTGGAAGAAGTAAAAAGGGTAACTTTGAATAAATATGGTTATTAATAAGGTAGTTTAGGTAGTTTAGTACTAGGCTAACTGGCCCTGCGAGCCATTTTAAGCCTAGCCAGTTATCCCTTGTGAGACTCAAACCCTGCACCTTGTGTTTGTAAGGCAAACACCTTATCCATTAAGCCACCCTTCCAAACACCTCTACTATTAATATTATTTTGCACAGATTTCAAAGGTTTAATATCAAATGAGAAGATACACAGTTAATGAAGAGAACTCCAAAGGGTGTAGTAGGTGAGAAAACAGGAAAACTTGAATTTTCTAAGCATACATTATAGACATAAAATTTGTAATACAGCAAATGATTTATGACAGATGGAGGAACATTTTGAATTCTCTGAAAGGGGTTATAACTACTTTGAATGCATATAGATTATCATTTAGGACATTTAGAAATAAAGTATCAATGTGGAAAACACTTTATTATGGTAGGATATATCTTCTTCTTGAACATAAGGAGGGCAAGGAGTATATCTTTTTTAGTGCAATACTGAGTGTCAGGCTGAACCAATCAGGAAGGGGAATTTGATGTGATGATGTAAATGACACAGGGCTTAATAGGATCAACACAGATATGTGTTTCTATCTTCGTAAAAATTACACTAAATGATACAGATTATAAGTCAAATTAAATATGTGGCAGAGGATTATTCAACTTCATTATGAGAGGAGTTAAAGGAAGTGTCAAGTGGTTGGTATTTTCACAAATGTAATAAAATGCAATTTTGGAAAGAAATATGAAAGGAGAATACTGTTGACAGAAAGGTAAAGTTATAAGACAATCACAAAGATATTTCAGATAGGATTTAACTGTCATATTTATTATTATGGAGGCTAACATATGGAAAGCCAATGATAGCCTCAAATAAAATGCAAAGCCATAAAAATGCTGTTCTTTTTCAAAGTCAAGGAGATCAGCCAGTGGAGCATTTTTAAGTACAGGAGAGATGTAGGGTCTTGGGAAATAAGATTGAAAAAAGGAACAGATCTTTGCATAATGCTATGTATGAGTGCTATAGGAACATGTCAAATGAAGAACAGGAAAAAAATTTGCAAAAAAATGCGAAGGACAAATGAATGTGTACAAAACTAGAGATGATAAGATATGGACTAAGAAAATGAAGATGACATCTGTGCAAAGATGATATTATGTTAAATGTGGAATTGTATTTATTACTGGTCTATAAGTAGCACATAAGAAATGTAATCCTTGTTTAATTGTAAACTGTGAAAAGAGTTTAATAAACCACTGTATTTTTGGATAAGTATGATACAATTTTTAATCCTCCGTACATCCTTCTGATCTGGGGAACCCTTGTTCCTCATACTCCCAACTTAAATACTAACCTCCTCCAGCTAAGGCAGGTTAAATAAATGCACATTTTTTATTATATATGTATGGATTACCCCCGCTCGTCAAATGCATGTAGTTGATTTGAATCTCAGAGTTCTAACATATATATATATATATATATATATATATATATATATGTGTGTGTGTATATATATCGCTACAGCTCAAAATCCATGTTGGGATCAACCTCCTAAGCTGCTTGTAAAACAACACAAAAGCATCAATGACTCTAGTAACTAATAGGAGAAGAAAAGTATATTTCCAAATGGACAGCCGATACCCAGACTGTATAAGATGCAAGCAAATAAGCTTCATTTAGAGGATGTTTTGATCTGTAAGGGGAACTTTTGGATTTTTCTCACTAGTGTCTTATTTTCTCCTGGACTTAATGAAAACTTGCAATGTGAATTTTTGTTTCCAAATACTGGTGGTTATATTGACATTAATGTTTTAGATTTAACTCCATTTTTTAATGTTCTTACACCTCTTATATTTACATTTTTATTTCTGTTTGCATTTTGTATATACTGTTGCTTTTGGCAGGAAGTGACTTTATTTGAGCTTTTGTTTTATTGGTGTTTATGTAGCATGTGATCTTTGCATGTTATTACTTAAGGCTTTAATTCTTTCTGTTATTCAGATCCTCACTGATGTAGCATTAGTGAAACCGGTCAAACTGGTCTGATTGCAAACTGGGTGCTGGGAAATAAACTTTTCTTCTCCTTTTCTTTGCCAAAGTCAGAGGTTCAGGATGGCGGGTGGCCTTGCAAATAAAACATTGCTTAGGTCATTTTGCATTTCATCCAAATATGCTATTCTTGATTAGTTTGAATTGATGAAACTGCATTTGATTTAAATACTGCTGATGAATTTGTCTGTATGTGTATACACACATATCTATCTATATGTATATGTGTGTGTATAGATAGATAGATAGACAGATAGATAAGTTTTTGGATACAGTTTCAAAGCACAAAAGAGATGAAAATATCGAAAGTGAAAATCACAAACCACGGAAATTATTCCAGGGCAAGTAAACACTTTCCCAAAACTACAAACTACATACCATACCATCGTAAACCCACCTAGGTGGGGGTCTGCGCTCCAAACACCCCCTCCCTAACTACATATACCAAACCCGGGATTGCACTATAGTGGGGAAAAGGGCATATCTCTCCATGATGGGGGTTGGTATATTTAATTAACAGGTGGTATGGCAGGTGCAGCGCAGCTTGCCCCCTTGCATAAATGTAAAAATATATATTTTTTTAATGGAAGATTCAAAGCTTCGAAGTTAGATATATATATATATATATATATATATATATATATATATATATATATATATATATATATATATATATATCTTTGACAACCATAGTTTTGTCAGCAAATGTTTAATCAACAGAATTTGGTCGACTAAACACTAAGCAGATGATCAACAGGTGTCAACAGTGTGTGAGATAATTCTTGGGGTTGGGGAATATGCCCTTTTCCTGAAAATCGGATTTTGTTGCAAGGTTGTTGCTCAGTGCATGAACAATAGCATGCTGATGTGGGCAGTGTCATTGGTTTTGTATTGATATTGTACATGTTAACATTTGGGTTGTTCGATATATTTAATTAAACCTGTATATTAAATATATATATATATATATATATATATATATATATATATATAGACTGAGAAAATGACCCTAGAAAAAAATGTTAGAAAAATATTTTTTTTCAGGGGCGCAATCCTCCATACATCTTTCCAGTCTGAGGAAGCCTTGCCCCCAATATTCCCAGCTTAAATATACTAACTCCAAGGTTGTGCAACTGGGGTGAAAAGTGAAAATACCTCACACAGGGAATCATTGTCAGCACGCATATAGAAATCATCCAGACAGTGTTTTTGTTTCATAAATGTATATATATATATATATATATATATATATATATACACACACACACACACACACACACACACACACACACACACACACACACACACACACACACACACACACACAGGTAACATCAATCACCAGATAATCCTTCTTCATTACAGAGCTAGGTGCAGCCAAAACTGTGAAGAGGGTATTGGTGCTCTGTGCAACTCACCAAACTGGTGCCATCTCAACTCCAAAATTGAGGACCAAAAAAAAAATCTTATCAAAAAACCAAAAAAACAAAACAAAAAAAAAAACAGAAAAGCTATTCTGTGCTGAAACTGTAGCAAACTACTTTATATTATCTCAACAAGTGGCTTGCTGTAGTTGGAATACCACACACTAAGTAATTCAGTGCTTCAGCTGTAACCACAAATGCAATAGCAACATTCATTTCTAAATGTCATTACTACACTACCACACCATTCATGTGCCAATCTCATATCTAAATATCTTGTCCAGAGGGCATCCCACCCCCTTCACTTGTCCAGAAGGCATCCCACCCCTTTCACCCACCAAGGTGTGCCTCTGAGTCCTCCAGGCTGTGCCTCTGGATGTAAATATTTATTTATTTATTTATTATATTTGTTTACCAGGTTATGTCCGACTGGCCAGAAGCCCATTTTCAGTGGATACCCGGTGAGAAAAGCTCCAGTTATACAGTTTAGAGTTACAGGCTAATAATACAAAACACAATTAACATATTAACAAAAATTGCAGGAAGACACTGCTAGTGAGCTAATATGCAATGTTCAATGAAAGATACTTTCAGAGGAATGGTTATTCAGCTAAGAGAGCCCTTAATCATTTCAACACACTGAGTTGACATTCAGTGAAACTGACATTCATCCAAATGGAAAGCATCTGTATATGAATATATAGATATAGATATATAGTAACTGTTGAGGCTGGGAAGAATTTTGCTTAGTGTGGTGCTGTGTCTAACATCTGTTCGCTAGTTGGGGTTGCCTTTAACAGATGTTGTTTCATAGAAAGGAAATATAGAGCTTCTAAGTCTTTAGCAGGCAGTAAAAAAAGAAAGAGGCAACTCTTTAAGAAATGTAATAGGTAGCAGTGGCCTCCTACACTGTATCTTGACCACTACTCCTTGAAGGAGTCAGATTATTGCCATCTAGGTCTAGAGGTGATTGTGAAGAGGAATCTTCAACGGGTTATATATGAAAGATAAAGGTGGTTTTGAAGGTATCCTTGAAACCTAGAAAAAGAGATAAAAGGTATTGCCCTGCAGTGCAGAAACTAATGGAAATACCACTATCTCTGTAATAATGTCTGTGAAGACTTATTTCTGTAAATACTGTTTATTTTACTGAACAGATTTGGGATAATTTTTGTGTAATCAGTGAAAAAGAATCCTGAAATTAGGTTGACTGAACACAAGCCACTCAGAACTGAACATTGAAAACGATTTTATAAACAAAAGTGTAAACAGACAGGATTTTGTGTACTTTCATTTACAAGAGCATTTCCTTAAAAGCATATTTGATGAAACAGACACGCAGTTAATTTGTGACTGGGTTTCTTTTCTGTTACTACCCATAGCTTTTTGCAAGAAAGTAATTTTGTATTCATCTTTGTAAATAAACCTCAACTTAAAACTGAAAAACAGATTCCAGAGGCTAATTTTTGGTAATGCAAATGCAGCAAACAGCTAAATTGTTGGAAAATGCAGACAAAAGTACAAACTTGACATCTGAAGTGTAGTTCTGGCACCCTGGGCCATTCCCTGATCGATTGATCACCCTAATAAAGACCAAAAAACAATGTCTTCCATACTTGGGGACCAAAAAATAGCCCTCTTTCTTCTTTAAGATGTAACTAACTGCTTGTACCAAATCTATGAAGCAGCTTGTTACAGCTAACAGGGAGCACAGAGCACTGAGTGCTTCTCAACCCTGACCAAAAATGCACTTTCGCAAATGCATTATTGGCCTTCAGAAACTGAATGGCAGTAATGAAGATCATGCCCCCGGACATTTTGCACCCAGGGTGGCTGCCCTCTTTGCCCTATCCTAGCTACACTTGTGTTTGTTATGATCTGTGTTTTTCCAAACCCATTGTAGCAAAATACAAAAAAGTGCAAAGCAAAAACAATTTTCTTTATGATCATATGATTATAGGATCATAGGTGGTTACTACGCTAATGGCCCTAGAGCCTTTTTAAACATAGCCATTTGTACTCCAATATTCCTATTTACCAAAGTCCACGGACTAGAATGGTTTTGGTATATACCTGTGCCTTATGGCATTTACAAGCTGCCCCTACCCATAAGGGACACAGGCAGCATGCCAGAAATGAATCTGCAACTTTACATACACTGGCCCAATTTGCATTTGAATAGGTTTAGGGAAGAGCTCTGCTTTACATATATGGAGAGCTCAGAGAAGTGATAATCTCTGAGATACATACCTGTCCCTCCAACATGTTTTGGTTATGTCACGGATCAGGTTTAAATCCTTAGATCATACAATTCTAGTGCTGTTTGTTTTGCAGAAGTGTTGTACATCCATCAGAGCTGGACTGGAAAATGCCTTGTAGTTTAGGCATTATAAAAAAAATCACTATGATATGCAAATTTGTCTGCCTAACATTGCTTTACAGAAAGTTTTTTTCTAAGGCAAGGTGTAGGGTTAGGGATAGCATTTATCAATACTGTGGTACGGGGGGGGGGGGGCTTTGCTCCCTGTACCACCTTTCTAATATATGCTAACCCTAACCTTCAACCTTACCTAAGAAAAACACTTTCTGTAACACTATAACCACACAAGACAAGCTCTGAGACACATCATATAGACTATATGTACCATACACACCAGCAGTTGACTAGTACACTTAAGCTATCCCCTTATCTAACTCTTAATTGAACCCTAACCCACATACGATCACACAGACAGTAAATCTATCCCCTTGCCTAAACCTTACTCTGACTTGCATATGATAGTAAACACGTTCCTGATCCTTAATACCCCAAAATTTGATATATATGTGATATATTTCCTAGCCCAGCACACGTTTGGTAAAATGCTCAGTTGACTACAACATATGCACTTATATATATATATATATATATATATATATATATATATATATATATATATATATATATATATATATAGTTTAAGTGACACCCTGACTCCATGTGTAAAAAGGGAAAAGGGGTTTGTGGATGTTTGGCTGGATGGATATAAATAAAATTGTCAAATGAAATAGTAAAGGCTCAAAAGGGTGAACAAAAAAGACCAATCTTTTTAGACTGATTAAAAAAAAAAATTCCACTATTTTATGCAGGGGTGCACTGATGTCATGTAAAAGCGAGGAAAGGGAAAATTCCCAGAGCCTGCAGTACCATGATGTCACACTCACAGCAGCCATCAGGCAGAAAAAAAATCAATGAAAAAAGAAATATCTCTCTTTTGAGTGCTTGTTCGTATGAACTGCACCTGTATATGTATATATATATATATATATATATATATATATATATATATATATATATATTGTATATATGTATATATGTATATATATATATATATATATATATATGTATATATATATATATATATATATATATATATATATATATATATATACATATATATATATATATATATATATATATATATATATATACTGTGTGTGTGTGTGTGTGTGTGTGTGTGTATGTAAATATATATTTATATATATATATATATATATATATATATATATATATATATATATATATATAAGTATATATTTATATATAAAAGTATATATATATATATATATATATATATATATATATATATATATATAGATATAGATATATATATATATATAAATATATATGTTGTGTGTGCATTCATGGAGGGGCAGTTGGGGACCAGCTCTGTAAGGCAGTACGACAAAGAAGCAGAAGGCCAAAGGCTGTTGTTAATGAAGCTCAGCACCTTACACAGTAGGCAGTGAGTAATCAGAGCAGGTTATCCAAGCACTCTACTCTTTGAAAACTTGTTAACATTCATACAGTCTTACCCCCTGTGGCACTGCAGTCCATATGCTGGCACCATAAATTAAAGATCATAGAACTGTTTCAGTGCAGGACTGAAGTTGTCTCAATATATTCAGGATGAACTCTTAGTGTGTATTTCCTTTTAATAGCTGTTCTTCATGCAAGTTTAAAAAAAAGTTAATTGCTAAGATAACTGTATGTCTTGGTTTATAATGTTCCTCTCATTTAACAAAGAAATGTACAATAAAATGAAATTTTACAAAGTGAAATCACCCACGTTGTTCAGCAAGTATTTATTAATTTGGATATTATATGCATTTTCTTTACCACACTTAATTGATCCTGCATGATACTCTAATGACTGCCTAACAGAGAGTGATCTGCTCATAGCTGCCTTAATATTTAAAGCAGAATAAATTAATATCTCATGATATGAGACCAGCAACATGGTATGTACTTCTGGCAGTGTGAACAAACAAATAAAAAGCAAATGCAGATATCATCAGCATGTTCTGTGTGATATTACTTCAGAATTTAAATAACACTATATCCACTGCAAATGTACTTTAAAATACAATAAATGCAAACGTAAGTATTTTTTTCTCCAAATTTTTTTTTTATTTTTCAACTACATTTGAATGAATTCCACAGTATTTATATATAACATCTTAAATAACTATGTACACTATTTACATTACATGTTCTGTGTTATATTACTTTAGAATTTAAATAACACTATATCTACTGCAAATGTACTTTAAAATACATTAAATGCAAACTTAAGTATTTTTTTCTCCAAATTTATTTTTATTTTTCAAATACATTTGAATGAATTCCACAGTATTTATGCATAACATCTTAAATAACTATGCACACTATTTACATTAGCCTGACGCTATAACTGATCTTAATGTATACAGTTACTTTACAAGTATGTCCAATCTATTATCAGAGTGTCTGATCAATTATTGTATAGTGTCAATCAATGATAAGACTTTTACCCAAGGGTTGTTGATAAATGGCTTTGGATAAATTCTTAGTTCTTTAATTTTAATTTACAATAATGCTGTGGTCTTCAGTAGGCTGTAGAAGTCTTCCAAAGTTGGTATTGTGTTTGTATTCCAGCTTCTTGTTATATACTTCCTTGGAAATGCAAGTATAGTCCATACTAGATACATGCTTGACCTAGTCAAATGAGGACCTTTGTTTATATTTAATAATATAAGAGCTTTAGTTAAATAAAATGATTCATTAAATAAAGCTTGTAGAAAGTTATTAATACCATTCCAAAATGGCTTAATTTTAACACAATCAAAGAAAATGTGGTTCCAATCTGCATTGTGTACTTGCTCACATCTCCAACATATTCCTTTTATGGAAGAACTAATTTTACTGATTCTGTCTGGGGTTAAGAATGATCTGTGCAAGCATTTCCAATTAAAAACTTTCCAGTATTTTGTGAATGATGTATATTTTATCAATAATAAGATATTTGTTTTAATATCTTCAGTTAACTGTAGTGAGTGTCATTTTGTTATATATTTCCAATATGAGGTTTTGGGTGTTGTTTTATAGTTTATCAATATTTTGTAAATTTTTTAAATACTGTTTTCCACGTCAGTCATTATATATGATTTCATATACGTATTTTGTTAAATTTAGGTATTTCTTTAAATGAAGAATTGTTAATTATTGTACTTAAATCTTGTGAATATGACAGAATACTCTGTAAAGTTAACCAGTCCTGTTGTGGAATTTTGTATGTTGTTTTTATTACTTGCATATCTAAAACTTTTAGTTCTTTGATACATTGGAGCCAACAAACAAATCCTTTCTGTTCTCAGGAATTAATAATTTCTCTATATATTTTATGTGGAAAGTTCTTTGTGACTATAAATGGTGTTAAAAGATCAAACCAGATTTTTCAATCTATATTTGCATTAATAATTTTCTTAAATGAATCAATGTAATAATTAATCATATGAGTGTTAGTGGGTTTAGTTATGTTATATTGCATACTAATACATAATAAGTGGCATGGCAAATTGTTTTTATCTATTTGAATTTTTTTGTAAACCAAATTCATTTATTGATATTACAGTTAGTAATTCTTTCCAATTTGCAGAGTAATGTGGACTTACGCAATCTGAGATTATTTTAGATATTGATGCTTTTATATATATATTTCTATATCAGGAAAGTTTAATCCTCCCTGTTTCCATGGTCTGATATGATGCATTAAAGCTATTCTGTTTCTTTTGGGAAACCATAAAAAATTTATTAGGCATGCATTTATTTCTTTAAGTATATTCCTTTCTGGTAACAGTTGTATTAGCAAAGCTATATATACGATCTTGGGCAGTAAAGCCATTTTTATTAACTGTAGTCTATCTTCAAATGTTAATATTATTTTGATCCATTTTTCCATGGAGATTTTAATTGTATTGATGACATTATTGTAGTTTTTTGAGACTAAGTCATTATTATCCTTGCATAACTCAATTCCTAGATATTTTAAGGTAGATTCTTGTTTCCCCTATGATGTAAGCCCCCTTAGTCTGAAGTTCTTTTTTTTTATTTAAAAATAAACATTTTGATTTTGATTTATTGAAATGGAGTCCTAAAGTTACGTGAAATTTGTCAATTAATATATCTAATTCTTCTAATGTCTCTTTTGTATTAGATGTCAGTAATATGTCATCAGCAAATAACATTACTTTAGAATTGTATTGTTCATATACATCTATTCCTTTGATTTTTATATTGTTACCAATTGAATCTGCCAATATTTCAATAGCCAGAGCAAATAGAATCAGTGACATGGGACATTCTTGTTTAGTGCTTTTTATTAAATTTATAGATTCAGAAGTAAAAGGACATAACTTGACATAAGCTAAATTATTTGTATATGTATATATATATATATATATATATATATATATATATATATATATATATATATATATATATATATATATATATATATATATATATATATATATATTTATTTATATATATATATATATATATATATATATATATATATATATATATATATATATATATTCTTTAGGAGATGAACAAAGTATGCTGGAAACCTCAAATAGCATTAGGATTTTGAATAAATAGTCCAAGTTTAGGGAATCAAAGGCTTTCTCTATATCTAAGCCATTTATTAGTGCTTCTTTATTTTCTTTATTAACTTAATCTATAAGAGAAATTATCATTTTAATATTGTCATGTGTGTGTCTATGATATATAAATCCAGTTTGATCATTATTTATTGTTTTGGATAGTGGTATTTTCATTCTGTTAGTTAATATTGTCGTGAATATCTTATAGTCATTATTTAATAATGATATAGGTCTATATGAGGTACAGAGGTTTGGGGATTTGTTTTCCTTTAGGAATGGTGTGATTAAGGAATAGCTCCAAGAGGGTGGTATTAAAGTTTGTGACTGAATTTCTAATAGAGTTTTATGGAATAGTGATAGTATCTTTGAAGGAAAAAGTTTATATATTTCCATAAGTATGCCATCTATACCTGGAGATTTATTACTTTTACCCTCTTTGATTGTAGCTGTAATTTCTTTGTAGGATATGGGTGCTTACAGATCTAGTTTTAATTTCTCTGGTATTTTTTATATTAGAACATGTTTCATCTAGATTTAATTGATCGATATATATATTTTCTCTTTGGAAATGTTCCATATAGTGATTTCTGTAGGCATCAAGAATGTCACCTATATCCGAGACATTTTTCCCTTTCTTTTCATGGAAGATACTTTTAATGTTATTAGCTTTTGATTGCATTTTGATTCTTGTGGATAAATTATGTAGATATTTGGGAGAAGTGGCCAAGGTATTAATTTTTAGTTTTTCTAAAGCTAAACTAGTTTTATGTGTTAGAATTTTATTGTATTTATTGTTTAATACTTCTACTTTCTTTTTCATCTCCAAATGATTTTGATTTTCTTCAGCTTTTACTGACAAAAGTTTGGATTGTAGATCTAATAATTCAGAATCCCATTCTCTGATTTTTTTTTTATACCAAGTTAGGGTTTTACCATATATGTAAGCTTTTAATTAATTCCATATCATTATTTTATTTATCTCTTTGGTATAGTTAATATCTAAGAAGAACAGTAATTCAGATAATAACCAGGGTTTGAACTCTTTAATTTTAGCTATATACGCTGGAATTCTGGAGAAAAAGATTAATGGTTTGTACCCATATTGAAGGTTTAGTATCAATAAATTGTGGCCTGAAAAGGGGCAGGGAGTGATTGAGAAATTAATGATTTTGGAGTGTAAGTCATGGGCAACAAATATTTTATCTCTTCTAGTTTGGATACCAAACTGTTATCTTTATGTGAAAACAACAAAGATGAAATGATTCTACCCACTTGTTTAAAGCTTTTGATATGGCAGATGTACGCAGTGGTCTTTTATTTGTAGTTTCAGAAATATCAAATATACAACTAAAATCTCCTCCTACTATTAAGTTGCCTTTATAATTATTGGAAATGAAATCCAAGTGTTTTTTAGCAGTTCCTGTTCCAATGTCTGGGAACCAGTATAGATTGGCTAGGGTCCATATTCTGTTATTATATTTAACTATTGCTAATGCCATAAGGCCTTCTTTATCTTCATACTTATAAATGATATCTGGGTTAATCACATTTGTTTTCCATAAAATTGTTACCCCTTTTGTCTTTGTCTTATTAGTGGATTGAGTCAATATCATATATTCCTTAGGATTCCATTTGAAATTGTCATTTGTTTTGAAATGAGTTTCATGAAGGAAGACAATTTGTGCTTTGTTCAGTTTAAAATATTTTAGTAGATTTGATCTCTTGCTAAGATTGTTTAAGCCATTGGTGTTTAAAGATAATAAAGTTAAATCCATCTAAGGTTATTTAGACTATGTATTTTTTGTTTTATTGTGACTATTAAACATTTTCCTCTGATAACTATAAAGTATATATTTGAGCTTTTAAAGGAAATCATCAGTTTTATATTTTGAGTGTTTACCAATAAAGTAATGTTTTGGTCAGGCATACTAAAATTGTTTTTGTGAAATAAATTTAAATTAATAAATGTTAACAAAACTAAGATCCACACTAGCCATGGAATGAAAATCATTCCTAATCTGATGGATAAACCTAAGTCCATCAGATTATCACTCATACCTTGACAATCCAGAACATCTGAGCTCCATGAATTGAATTATCATATGGAGAATATTTGTAATAGTAGTAAGCAATATGTATATTATTTTGAACAGATATAGTACTATTGTAGATTAGACAGAATTCTAATACAATATAAATGTCTACTTAAAGGTTCATAGGTTCATAGGTTGGTAGTAGGCTATCGGCCCTAGGGCCTATACAAGCCTAGCCATAATAATTCCCTGGCTATTTCTTCCCACACTATTTACTTCCCTGGATCTCTGTCTAGCAGGGCAAGTGATGTGATCCCTGAGGTGAATTTCCTTTCTCCCATCCAATCATCAAGGTTCCTTTTGAAGTATAAGCAATTAGAATTTACATGAAAGATAAATGACAAGCAATTCAATCATAATAAAGTAGAATGTTTCATGTATAAAACCTCATTAAAAGATTATAGCACACAGTTATTTAACATATTCACCCTTACTGATGAAGTCTTTCAAAACTTATTACGCAATATAAATAGATGGTAATAATATTTATACTAATGTTTATAATACAATGTATTTTACTGGACATATCAGAAGTCATATTTCATTGTTTACCAGCATTTAATTAATCACTTTGTTGCTAACTTAGTTAAAGCATCAATTTTGATTTATGTGAACATTGATGAAAGTTACTACATTTTAATTATCAGTGCATCCCTCTTCCCCCCATTTCCTACACATAAGAATTTTCATATCTGTCATTTCTTATTATAAAATGAGTGAAATTATAGGTTAAAAACAACAAATTCACTTATTGTGATTAATGATTATAAGTTCCCTTTCCATATTCATAAATTGCCATTTTATGGCATATAAAGAAAGTTTTTAGATTTAAATGGCAAGATTCTATTTTGTATAATCATCAACGGTTAAACTGAGTGATTATTGTCAATGTAATACTATTTGTTCAGAATGTGATTGTTACATTCTGTGACATTTCTAGTTCAGGCTTCTATTTTTTCCCTTGAACAACTTTGTCAGTTTGATGTCATGTATAAAACATTAGTTACCTTGGTAACAGCTTAAGTATTATGTATGGTCAAGATAGGTTACAAAACCGCAATTCAAGTTAAAGCAATTATATGACTTGTTATGCACATTTACTTATATGAGAAAATCATCATGCTTCCCCTTGATGTTCAATATAGTGTATGTCATTTATGACCAGTTAAAACAGCAGTGCTATTATACGCAAGCCCATGTTATTAAACTGAGTGTCTATTGTCAATTTAATACTATTTGTTCAGAATATGATTGTTACATTCTGTGACATTTCAAGTTCAGGCTTCTATTGTTTCTCTAGAACAACTTTGTCAGTTTGATGTCATGTGTAAAACATTAGTTACATTAGTAACCACTATGTATGGTCAAGATGGGTTACAAAAACTACAATTCAAGTTAAAGGAATTACATGGTTTGTCATGCATATTTACTTATATAAGAAAATCATCATGCTTCCCCTTGATGTTCACTGTAGTGTATGTCATTTATGACAAGTTAAAATAGTAGTGTTATTATACACAAGCCCATGTTATTAAATCCTGTTTTTAATATATAAATGCATCAGACTGCTTTATCTTATATGACAATTATATATTTTATGTCTAAATTTACTAAAATCATGCATTACATAACTATTCTGTGTGTGGTTTTTTTGGCTGTTGTTTAGTTATTTGAGAGACCACAAGCTGTAATGCTTATTTTTATTATTAGCTCCTTCCAAGCATGTTTATACAGTCCATAGACTTTAAATTATGAGACCATTCTAGTGTCTTATTTGTTATGAGTATATTTCCATCCTTACATACATACATATCGGTACTTCAAGCACGGGCAACAATGCCCATCCAGTTTTGCCAGAATACCATTCACTAGTTCATGTGGTGTGTTTCCAGGTTGTTCTTAAAATATCCAAACCAGTATTTGTCCTGTTCCATTTTACCAGCCTGTTTCATGCAGTGGCCACTCTGCCAGTGAACCACTCAACACACCTTTCATTCCCACAGATATTTCCATGAAGAAAATCTGATGACTATCTAGTACTTCCCAGCAACCCCAAACACCCCTAGAATCAACTATCCCCATATGTCCAACACATCCGAGCAAGCTCACCTCCCAGATCACTGCAAAGGGTACTGCACAAGACCAAGTGCTCTTAGTCTTTCTCAATAACTCAGACTTCCACTCTTATGTAAGTCCTTAATGTGTTTGGACCAAAATACATTTTAAATATAAAATTGTGCTTATTATTATTATTCTTTTTTTTTATCAAGAATCAACTTAATGAGTTAAAAAGAAGTGTTGGGAGACCACCAATATGTGTACATGTGGTTTAAAACAGCCCTTTTATTATATATATTTTTTAAACCAAAAACGTAATTGCTGAGAATCATCTCGGAGGCTCTTCAGAGCCATTAAGCATTATTGTCACTCTTTCTCCATTACCATAGCAACCTGGGAGTATCTGTTTCTGTTAGTGTGTCTATGTACTGCATACCAGAGGTTCATGATGCACCTGAAGCAAAGCTTCACTTCAATGCAGCTTCAAGCCTAATTACCTTTCCTTTCATAGGTTCATAGGTTCATAGGTTGATACTAGGCTATCTGCCCTAGGGCATTTATAAGCCTAGCCAGAGTGTGTTTGGCTTTCACCACCCTTTTACATTAGTTGACTGTGCCTCTATATAGTAGGTCACAGAAGGTAGCCCTTTTAAGGTTATAGGTCAGCGAGGCAGCAGCCAGGAAAAGAATGGAGAGCAAACAGATAAAAAAAAAAAAACACCCACAACAAGAGATAACACATTCTTCCAGCCTTCCCACCTCTCACTCAGCAGATGTATAAACAAACTATTCTCTGCCAAAATATCCCAATTCACAATTTTATCCACCCCCTTCTCCTGGATCAAGGCTAAAACACCAAATGAGTCTTCCTAATATACAAGCATCACTAAACCTCAATCACAAGCTGCAACCCACAGTTTCCCGGAGATGAAAACGGCAACATACAACAGCTGCCAGACACAGCTGCATCCAAACACACCATGTTAGGCTTAATCAAACAGCACTCAAATCTATGATACCTGCCATAACTGATATTAACTATGTTTAGACAGAATAATAATGACATTTGTACTAGCTGCCAGCCACGGCTGCATCCACGCACACCATATCAGGATTGATCAAACAGCATTCAAAGTTATGATACCTGCCATAACTGATATTAACTATGTTTAGACAGAATAATAATGACATCTGTACTAGCTGCCAGACACAGCTGCATCCACACACACCATATCAGGATTGATCAAACAGCACTCATAGATATGATATCTGCCATAACTGATATTAACTATATTTAGACAGAATAATGATGATATTTGTACTAAGAGCTTGCTACTATTATTTAACCAGGATATACATGACACTTCTAAATCATACTTTAACTGAAGAAGGTATTAGTCTCCATGACACATTTTTTTTCAAAACACTCTACTGTTACTGCTATTATATATGATGTTAATTTGTTACATTTGAGTCTGAACGCTGATGAATGGCACCTTGTTGAATTAGTTAATTAATTTCTTAAATTATTATAAGTAAAACCAATGAAAAGTGAACAAGATAAGGATTCATTGAGTTCAAGTAGGGGAATAGAAACTTCTATGTTTGTATTATATGTTGCTTTGTTTGACTTATATATAATGTAAATAGTAACCCATCTTGACCTACCTTTATTTGTGAAAAAATATTGGACTCTTTGAACATTCTGAATAAATCATCACTGTTTTTCAGTTGTTTAAGAAACCCTCTTTTTTTAATTAAAAACAGATGACAAGTGATACTTTGAGAGATGTAGTTGTAAGAGTTATGTTTTTGGGACAGCTATCTTGGAATCAGTTTTTTTGTTTCTTCTTTCTAGCATCAGTCCAAGGATTTTTTTTTTATTCTTTTAAGAGTAGGGGCCATCCATTCCATTTCTTCTGGGATAGACACTATGTTGTTGTTTTTGATGAATATAATAGCTTCTTCTAAGTCATTAAATGTTCTCATCTCATTGGCAAAAGTATTTTTATCTTGGCTGGAAAGGCCAGTTATGCTTTAATTTTTTTTGTTTCAACAGTTTTATTATTCGCCAGACTTTTTTTCCTTTGTTCTAGTATTCTGGAAGAATAATCATTGTCAAACCTTATCAGACTTTGATTGTCTTTTAAGGGTGGTTTTCTCCAAGCAGATTTTAATATTAGTTCCTTGTCCAGAAATGAAAGAAATTGTATAACTATGGTTCTAGGTGGAGTATTTGTTGAGTTATGTGCTGAGTTAGTGCTCTATCCACCCTTTCAATTCCAAATGAAAGTCCCTCTTTCAAATCTAAAAATTCAGGAATCCAGGTTGTTAAGAATGAAATAATGTATTTTCCTTCAGTGTTTTCATGTAGACCAAAGATCCTTATCTTGTTTCTCCTTTCCCTGTTTTCTAAGTCATCTATTTTGTTAAGTAGCCATCTATTCTGTTTAAGCAGAAATTCTTCTTGGAATTCTTCCTCTTTGAGTCTCCCTTCAATGTCATTTAGAGAAGTCTCTATATTTGTTATTTTTGTATGGTGTTGCTGTAATAGTTCCTTAAGAGTATCAGTCTATTTTTGAGAATTTAATTTGAGGTTTTCTAAGTCATTTTTAAAGCCATCCATCTTCAAAGATAGTTCCTGTAAGGTAGATGTCATCAATTGCAGTTCTTTTTTTTCGAAACAGCATCTGGATGAGAATTCCTTGAGTTGTTCATATTCAGTGACTCAATATATCCCCAAGTTACTTGACAAGAAAATTTTTGTATATCTCCACCAAAATTGATATTTATGTAGTTTAGTAGTTTATCTATAGATTTCTGACATTTTAAACATGAAAATAATACAGTTTTCCTATATTATTATACTAGTTTATGGAGCTCTCAAAATTAACTGCTCTCAGTTGACCATTTAACACCCCCCCCAATGTAAGTCTTGATTGTGCAACTGTTTTATTGAAGGAAGAACATAAATAATTATGTGAATAAACAAACTGGACTCAGACATAAAACAAAAATAATTAATTTTAAGAGCTTTTGTTCTTTTATTTACCAGAACTTCTTCAGAAAACCTCAAATACATAGCAAACTAATTTAAATAACTGCACCTCAAAGTATAATTAACCAATTAACCAGTGAAATGAAATTATCTTATAAAAATGCATACATTTAAAAACATAATGTGCCAAATTAGTCAAAAATCCTACACTCTCTTAACATACCACATGAAAATATTACATTCATACCATTCCTATCTAGATATTTTTGAACTTAAGGTAATATTTTATAGAAATGTTTTCATTGATACCAGTGATGACATCTGCTCTTAAAGAAAATCTGCCATTTAAGTTCTAAAAATTCTAAATAGGAATTAAAAGTCCCCACACATTTTTCATTATTGACTTTCTCCATAACCATAAATTGAAATTTCTTAAAATCTGTACATGTCTGTGAATGTCTGGCTAGTGCATTCATGTTGCCTTTCTTTTTAATTGCCAAATTATGTAATTTAATCGTATCGGTTAGTCTATGTGTAGTTTTACCTATATAAAAATGTTTACACACAGAACAAACTGCAACATAGACTAGACTCTCGTTCTGACAAGTGAATCTATCTTTAGCAACATATAAAAAAAGGATTGTGTTCAAAATATAAACTACTCACTACCAAAATTAATTACATTGTGAACAATTATAACAGGGGAATGTTCCTAATTTTTTTACTTGTGCCTAAATACGATGTAACTCTAGATTAATAAATAATTATGCATTGTTCCAATAAGGATGGAGTTTCTTCTGACATGCAGTGAGCTTGTGCTTACAATTTGTCAAAAGTAACAGAATTTGAGGGGCTTTAGGCTCCTGACCTGTGGAACAACATTCTTGTGTACAGGCAGTATTATTGGGTTTATGTACAGTGTGCAAAGTAAATATGTCTGCACTAGTACTAAACAATAATCACTATAACTTGCCATTGCATTATTATAAATGAAATAATTGACAAGGAAACTATATGTGAGCTGAAAAACAATTAAATAATCAAGTATGCAGTTATTTTACTTTCACATCTGACAGGATACATGAAAAAGGCCACATGTGTAAATGGTGAGCTGTTTCCTAGCTGTACTGAACTGCCTATTGGTTGAGCAGGAATGTGTGCTGGTAAAAGTTGAAAGTGGAATCTATAGCCTCAGTTGCAGAAACAACAATAGCAAAGTAGTGTATGCTTCCTTCTGCCAATGTTTTTGTAATGTCTGCAGCTCGTTGCAGTATTCACTATTACCCACAATGCCTGCATGTATATCATCTTCTTCACGTTTCCCTTGCTTGGGCAAACTTCCTCCACAACCACAGTTCCCTTTTCTACCAGGTGCGTTTGTACGTCCCAACTGTATTTATGCAGTTACTACCTCAGTAACTAGACTGCTCAAAGATCCTAGTGGGCTTTATATAAAAATATTGCCTTGATACTCCTTTGGAATCTGCCTCCATTTAATTTCCTTTTATGATGATGTCATTAATTGGACAAATAAATATTATTTACAGTTCCTTTTGCTAATTCCCTAAACAACTTTTTAATAACATATTATGTTTGTTTGTTTTTTTTTTCATTCTGCTTCTTGATCTTGGCACAAAACAACAGTTTCTGCTCTACTGTCTTGGCCTAGTGTGACTATACATCTCTATTATTCATAGGTTCATAGGTGTTTACTAGGCTAATGACCACAAAGGCCTTTGTAAGTGTAGCTATGCATCCCAAATGTTTGACAAGTTCTGTTACCCTTGATAAGTGTAAGCAGGGGGCATGGGAGATAAACCATTTACAGTTTGCCTGTCTCCATTAGAGACATAGGTGCCAAACCAGGGATGAATTTCCTGTTCCCCATCCAATTGTCCAAGTTACACTTGAATTGGATTAAAGAGGAACTCTGCTTCACATAGATGGGGAGCCTGTTCCAGAGATGGGGTAGTCTCTGGGATACATACCTGTCTTTCCAGCAGGTCCTATTTATATTACAGGCAAGGTTTAAGTCTTTAGAATGGGTAATTTTGGTGCTATTTGTTTTGTGGATATGCAGCAGGTCCATCAGAGTGTCCTCTGGCAATGCCCTGTAAGCCAGGCATAGATGTCCCCTCAAAAGCCTGTAGGAGACAGAATACAGGGATACAGCTTTGAGGTCAGTCCTGCTTAGAACATTTTACTTATGTCCTGTATTCTTTTAGTGAGGAACCTCTGTGGACATTCCAATTGTTGGATATGCTTGGTTAGGTAACTACCAAAGCGGACATTGTGCTCAATGATAGGCTTGATGAATGCCGAATACAGTGAAACAATGACTTCCTTAGACCTAGATGCTATACCTTTGTTTATAAGTTGCGCAACATAGAATTATTTTCTCACTACTGTAGACATGTAATGCTCAAAGGCTAGATTACTGTTTATATATGTCCCTAAGTCCCTGACTACCAGGTCAACTCTAAGGGGTGTGTTGTCAATATGATAGTTACCAGGGGTAGATGACTTCCCGAAGGATACTATTATGCATTTTTTGGCATTTAGTTTTAGTCCATGGCACTGACACCAGTTGTTTGTCTGTGTCAGCCCTTCCTGGAGAACAGTTGTGTTAGTGCGGGATTCAAAGACAGGTCCTAATTTGCAATAATCTGCAATTTAGCCAGCCTGAGACCATTGATACTGGCCTTGACTTCAGAGAAGGAAATGCTAAAAAGAGCTGTCCAAGGACCGGTCCCTGAGGGACTCCACTTGTGACTTGCCTCTTTGTAGAGGTGGACTCCCCAATTCTAACTTCCTGGGTCCTGTCTGTGAGGCAGTTGGCTGTCCACCGGGTGACATATGAGTTTGTACCTAAACTCTTGAGTTTGTCAATAATGCCCGAGTAATGTATTGTGTCAAATGCCTTGGCCAGGTCAAGGCAGGCAGTGTGAACCATTTTGCCCTCATGCATTGCTTTGGTGACCTTATCAAAGAAGTCCTCCAGGCTGAGTAGGCATAATCTGCCCTTGATGAAACCAAACTGGGTTGGGTCCAGTGTCTGGAGGTTTACTATATCACTATTGATCATTTCCATAATTCTTTCCATAGCTTTACATATAGGACTAGTGTGACTTATGGGTCTGTAGTTTCCAGGGTCTGTAGATGGTCCATCTTTGTGCAGATGGATGACTGTTGCTGTTCCCCATTCATTAGGCACAAAGCCTGTTTGGAGGCTACATTTAAATAGCAATTCCAGAGGGTCTGATAGGTCATGTTTCATGCTATTTAGAAGGCATCCTATGATATTGTCTGGGCCCATTGATACAGTGTTCTTGGCCTTAGAGAGAGCATTAAGGACATGTTTCCTAGTGATAGCAGGGGGAGATATATTTGATGGTATTTCCTGAGAGAAGGTTGAGGGGGAGAGAGAGGTAAAGTTGGAGCTGAATTTATTGACCAGTAGGTTTGCTATATCTTCTGGCTCAGTAAAGGTGGATCCATTTACAATGAGCTCTGCACACAATTGTGTATTGCCTTTGAGGTTGTGGACATAGCTAAAGAATGCTTTGTGGTTGCCCTTGGCTTGGGATGCCAAATTTACCTCAAATTTGGCTTTGGTAACCTTTATTTGTCCTCTGAGCTGTTTATTTAGTTTAATGAGAGTGCTTTTATCCTGCTGGGTGCAGCACCTCCTAATTTTTGCCATGATTTTCTTCCTTCTGGTATACAGTCTATTGATTTTGTGATTCCACCAGGGTGGCTTGTTTTTTGAGTTAGTTCTGTACTTCTTCCTGGTGGGTACAGCTGCCTCTATGCAGATATTAACATGCTTTTACAGGTTCCTGTGACAACAGTTACCTGTCATTCTCACTTGTATTTCCTATGTACACATATATTTTCATCCACCTTAAAAGAAACTTGTTTGCCTATGTCTGTCTGCCCTTGTGCACAGCTGCTATTGGATAATGCAAGTCTGTCCTGAATGTTAGTTTTAGTTTAAGGTTTTTGCTTTCATCACTCCCATAGCTCCTTGCTTCTTTTCAACTGCTTTTAAGCATTGTATGTATAAAACAAAATGTTTGGCAATCATGCTTGCAAAGAAACACGGCCCTGAAATGTCTTTTCCTCCTGTTTAGCTTGTGTATATTTTTACCGATGTTTTGCTAGACTGTTTCACCTTTTATTTTCATTATCATTGTTAGCAATTACTTACCTGCATTATACTGATATTGATTCAAAACTAATAGATGTTTTGGCATAACTGTGCAGACTAAGTTGAGAATCTGTAACATTGGGGCTTTTCTACTTGAGTTTCTTATAAATAGGTTGCGCTGATTCAGACCAAAATGGTTAATGAGGTACAACTGTTTTGTGCTTTCATATGTTTCTCTGGGAATTACCCTTCTGTCTCCTCAGTTGTTTTTTTTTTCAGGTGCCAGCTCCTTTTGTGTAATGAGACCATGATCCCCCTAACCTGTCGAGCTCATGCAGGAACAGTTAGAATAGTAGACAGCTGTGAAGCTGGTTCCCTTTTTGGTGACACAGTAAAGTGACTGGTGTCTAGGGTTGCATGTAGGAGCTAATAGGATGGCCATTTATGGGAAAACAACATGTGACTGCAGTGAAGCTGATGGTGCTTTAGTGGACACATAGTATGTTGAAGGGTATGTACCCAGAGCTGTGCCCAATGCAAGTTAAAACAGTAAGCAGCTCCAAAGCTCATGGTCCTTTTGCTGATCCACAGTATACTGTGCAGTATGAAAACAGATGGCAGACAACCAAGAAAAAGAAGATACTTTTCTGACATATGGTATACTGAGTGGCATGCAGTCCATTATAGGGGAGTAATTAGCATGATGGACACCATGATGGTGATGGCATTTTTGCTGATACCATTAGGTGGTCCATTGATCAGTATAGTAGACAGTATGCAGTCAATTCCTGAATGAGTTCAGGTTTGTTGAAGCACAATGTGAGCTATACCATTTAGGTCGATTCCTGCATGGTTTCAAGTTTGTTGAAGCACACTGTGAGCTATACCGTTCAGGTTGATTCCTGCATGGGTTCAGGTTTGTTGAAGCACAGAATGAGTGTTACCATTCAGAGCTGGATCATCAACCATGACAGTTCTCTGTCTGCTGTGAACATATTCTACTACTTAGACCTGCACCATGGTCAACAAACATTTTCATAAAGTCCAGACACATGTAGCTCCTGGAAAATCCATTGCTTTACTGCCCACTTCTTAAACTTAATCACATTTACCCTGAGTAATTCCTTTGTCTGCTGCTTTCTACCTAGACCTCTGTGGTTTGAGCTGTCCTTTTCTTCTGTTTTTCAGCAGCCATTGTTTTCCACCAAAGCAGAAGTCTTGGTTTAGTGATACTATAACAAGAAGATACACAATGTGATCCTAATATAGCTCTTTTATCATCAAACCAAATGCTATCATGATGGTCTGACAAGATAATCCACCCACAAAACCATACTGCTCACTGTCCCCAGGTTTAATACTCTTGAGTATAGCTGCTGGTTCCTGTTTTCATTAGGAGTCTAATCCAATCATCTTTTGCAGAATGGTTACATGGCAGAAGGCTGAAAGTATTGATCACAAAACAGTAATCAAAGTAGTGTTACAATTTGTGATATTGTTTTGTTTGTGGGTAGCAACCCTTCCAACCAAATGTAGGATGCTTTTCTTCCTGCACTCTTATTTACAAAATAATCACGTCCAAGTTCAGCACCCCTAAAAGTAAGAGGAAATCCCAGCAAGAAAACCTTATTCTAATGATAAGCATTTTAGCCAGTTGCTAAACTGTTGAGTATTAAGTGCTAGGCCTTCTCACAGCTGTCTAAATAACCTGCAGAATACTAGATTATCTGAAGAAAAACAGATCTGCTATATTTCAGCTTTCAAGTTACAATAAGCCGGCAATATTGTACACACACACACACACACACACACATATACATATATATATATATATATATATATATATATATATATGGATCTACTTGACATGGTCAACATTTCAAAATGCTGACATTCATATGGCCAAGACCATATGATCGACATTTAAAATGTCGACCATACAAGTACAAAATAAAATGCACAAAAAACTTACCTTCACGCTCCCCCCCCCCCCCCACACATCCCCCCAAACTTAAATATAACAACTCTGAGATCGCACTACAGTGCAGATGATGGAAATCTTTCCATTCCACACTGTAAGGAGATGCCAGTTCTGCATGGACAAAATTTCGAATGTTGATCATATGGTCTCGGCCATATGAATGTCAATATTCCACTCTGAAATGTCGACCATGTGAAGGGAACCCATATGTGTGTGTGTGTGTGTGTATATATATATATATATATATATATATATATATATATATATATGTGTGTGTGTGTGTGTGTGTGTGTGTGTGTGTGTGTGTGTGTGTATGTGTGTGTATATGTACAGATAGAATAATAGAATAATAGTTTTAAGTATATCAATGACAAACAGTATTTATGGTTTCCTGCTTTAAGAGTGGAGTGTAGAAGCTGCTGAACTGACATGTCTGGCTAGTCTTATTTCATAGTATGCTGATATACAATATCACGTGCTAATATACAGTATCACTTGATAAAGTGTAATACATATGCTCAGTTCAAAGGAATGGATATTGGTAAGTATGCCAAGCTAATTGAACCAGGACAGGAGGTCCAGTGAAAGCAGAGAGGCATGGAAGGAATAAGGATGTAGAAGCACACCAGTGTAACAAATAGGGCATAACAGGCTATTCAGGAACCCATCATGACATGGTGCTGCCTTGGAGAAATATAAATAGTACATCTGAAGCAATGCCATGTAACTTGCCTCAACACCAAATAATATGGAGCCATACCTGACAGTGAACTGTGATTCATAGAGACGATCCAGTAATCAGCTCTCATAAATCTATTTGGGGAACTTGAAGTAAGGGTATGTCACTGTGAGACAACTGCTAGCTGGGGTTCTTTGATATGTGATGTTTCCTAAATCCAGATATATGGTGTGCCAGATTACCAGATATTTGACATACAGAGTGTTATGTGGATAGTCACCAGGAAAATGTGCTGCCTGAATAGCTGTCTGCTACTTCACTGAAATTATGGCTGTTATACTAACATACTAAGCTGACAGAAGACAGTTTGCTCAGCCTATGCAGAGAGCCCTGCACAGCTTCCCCCTCCCTGTTCCTTTTCCTCCATTTGTTGAAGGCACCCTTGAATCCTTTTGTTGCACTCTGGCCCATCAGTTCTGTTGTCAGTGTATTGAACTGCCTTAATACCCTTCTTATAATGTATGACTTTCTTATTTTTGTTGTGAATATGGCTCTTTACCTCTCACAGCAATGTCCTATTAGTCCCTCTATAGCCCTTCTCCTGAAAGAGTCCTCCTGCTTACACCTGATGATGCAGTATGCCTCTTTTTCTTCAGAGTGTGTGTGTGTGTTTCCCAGTATTGTATCCTCCCTCATAATCCAACCATCCAACCCTTTTATCATCCTTGTAGCCCCCCCCCCCCCGAACTTGTTCTACACACTCTGTCTCAGTCTCTTTCTTTCTGTATGGCCTCTAAAACTGTTTGCAGTATTCACGGGAAGACTATTTCCTGATGAGACCATGTTAGTGTTCTGTATAGGTCCTCTCCTTCACCTCTGCATCCCAATATCCTTCTGGGCTTTATTACTGCACTTTTACACTGTTGTACATGAATCATCACTGATGACTAAAATTCCTAGATCACTTTTCTGCCGTGTGATCTCTTCTAGTTTTTAAATCATTTCTTATGCTTTTTTTTAATTCCCCAATGAAGCATTCCTGATGCCTTTTGTTGTAAACTTTGGCTGCCTCTGTGAGTCTTCACCGGTCTCTACTATAAGTATCACCGCTATCCACAATGACGGTTTCTGTTTTTGTTTCATTCATGATGAAATTTAACTTATTTTCAATTCCCATTTTGATGCTGACATGAAAAGGTTAAACAGTGTCAACCCTGACACCAAACCCTGTGGTAATGTCCATTTCACTTGGCAGATGATCCTTAATGAGTTCTCCCTGCTTCTTGTCAGTAAGACAACTTTATATCCAGCTAGCTAACTGTGAATGCACATCTATACCTCTTTGCTTTTCTGTAAGACTTCTATATGGCACAATGGTGAAGGTCTTGTAGAAGTTCAGGTAATTTACATCCATTAGATTTGCCTTGCCTTCTGTAAACATACAGCATGTTTCAGACTACACTGCCAGGATTTTCTTATTATGACCACATACTGGTGTTTGCCCTCCAGATAATTTATACTGGGGAAGCCTACCAGTGTCA